>NC_142939.1:40337728-40352728 GCF_046866305.1 Octopus bimaculoides
TTTAAACTTAACCGGTTTCGCTTATTTAAAGCATGATACCTTACTTTTGAAAATCTTTTTAAATAAGCGAAACCGGTTAAGTTAATAAATACTTTTAAAAGACACCTACATTTTCAGATTCTTTCCTCATGTGTGTGTACACACACACACACACACACACACACACACATATATATATATATATATATATATACATATACATATACATATATATTTATATTAAGGGCATTACTATACATAAATGCCTCACGCTAGGAGGGGCTGTAAAAGGCAGACTACCATGATAAACAGATTTTTACCGAACGCGAGGGAATGCACCTCTCGAAGCGAGCCTCCTAAAAACAGACTTAACGGCATACCATGATTTCGTAATCAGTGCAGTATTTGCACTCTTTAAAGAGTGGAAATACTGCACTGATTCCGAAAGCATGATATACAGCAAGCTTCTCTGCGATCTTGCTTCAGTTATATCGACTGATATCTAGGCTCGAAGTTTTCCTGCCGTTTTTCATCAATAAAGATATGTTAAACACTATTTATCTTACAATTGCCACTAGGCTGCTAGTTTCTTTTTGTTTCTTTCTTTGTTGCATCTGTTGTATTTATAAAATTGAAGACAACAATTGATCAATTGGGAGGCATCCGATTAGAATCGGTTCTGTTGGCGAAATCATGGTAAGATTAAATTGGATCTTGAAGTTTGAAATTGCTTTCTGTAATTCTTGTATTTTATACATTTAATTTTGTATATCTTCACTGCAGGAATCGAATGTTAATCGAATATATAAAATGTAAAGTAAACAATACTACACAAAAGAAAAATAAATAAATAAAAATCCTACTTTTACAACTAAATTTCGATTTAGTGAAGATTTTCCATTGGTTGTCGCTGTTATTTTCTAAATTAGAATATCGATATTTTAATGACTGTAGCTTCGAGGCTGTGATTCAGTGAACACATGACTTCGTTGGGGGGGGGGGGGAAATATTTGGAAATTTAGTGATGGAACGGAAGCAGATATTTACTATTAGATGTCATAAAGATTAAACTTTATCTGGTTTGATATTTTAATAGAGAGGAGTCAAGTAAACCATCACGGGGACTGTATTGTGATGGGCCATGACGAATCATTTCAAACGTGTAGAAAGATTTTTTCTTTCTTTCTCACTTTTTCTAAGTTATGCTTTCTTTATCTCCCCACCGCTCTCTCTCCTTTTCTTCCTTTCTTTCCATACTTTCTCATTTTCTGTTTTAGGGTGCAAACGGGAGTAACAGAATGAAAGAGGAAGAGAGAGAGAGAGAGAGAGAGAGAGAGAGAGAGAGAGAGAGAGGTGTTCATATGCATATATATAGATTATATATTTCGTTTTTGTATTAAGTTTGCAAGATTCTTTATGCGAATTCGTGTATTGAAGCATATTTTATTGTGTCTGGGGAGAATCATTCATTTTAGTGCCTTATTAACACACTCGATTGGGAGTGTGTTAAGTAATAAGACACTAAAAAGAATGACTCTCCTCAGACACAACAATATATATACATATATATATATACTATTTCTTTACTACCCACAAGGGGCTACACACAGAGGGGACAAACAAGGACAGACAAACGGATTAAGTTGATTACATCGACTCCAGAGCGTAACTGGTACTTATTTAATCGCCCCCGAAAGGATGAAAGACAAAGTCGACCTCGGCGGAATTTGAACTCAGAACGTAGCGGCAGACGAAATACCGCTAAGCATTTCGCCCGGCGTGCTAACGTTTCTGCCAGCTCGTCGCCTATATATATATATACATATATATACATATATATATATATATATATATATATATATATATATACATATATATATATATATATATATATATATATATATATATATATATATATATATATATATATATATACGTGTATATAAAATATATATATGCATACACGCATACATACACACACATATACGATAGACGTCTTTCAGTTGCTGTGAGCCAAATCCACTCTCAACGATTTGGTCGGCCCTAGGCTATGGTTGAAAACATTTGCCCAAGGTGCTACGCAGTGGGACTGAACCTGGAACCATGTGGGTTGGAAGCAAATTTTTCGCCACACCTCTACCCCTGCGCCTATAATATATATATATATATATATATATATATATATATATATATATATATATATATATATATATATATATATATATATATATATATATATATATATATATATAGATATATATATATATATATATATATATATATATATATATATATATATATATATATATATATATATATATATATATATATATATATATATATATATATATATATATATATATATATATATATATATATATATATATATATATATATATATATATATATATATATATATATATATAATATATATATATATATATATATATATATATAATATATATATATATATATATATATATATATAATATATATATATATATATATATATATATATATATATATATATCCTTTTAAAGTCTTTTTGAACACCTTCAAGCGTAATCGGGCGTGATAAGACCTGTTGTACAGGAATTGTCCTGAACCAAAATTCTCCACCTAGATTGTGTATACACACGTTTTGCTTTGCGCTGTGAATGATGTCATGAGATAACAGAACTACGTAGTTCTGTGTCCTTCCAGTTCGTCAGCTGCAATAAGTGTGTCACTCGCTCACGACCCGGTAAGTATCATCAGAAGAGCGGGCGAAAGGTTTTCTGGTTTTAGAATGGATTTGTTAGGATAGAATTAAATAAACAATGCCGTACGAAGCATCTTTGAATAAACTATTATCTAGTAAAGTCATGTTTATATGTTCGACATTTTAGTGAAAACTCGAATGGCTGTTTGTTTTCCAATTCCTTGACTGCATTGTGCCTATAACTTTTAATTTCGTATTTATCTAGTATTTCAGGCAATTGATTTCTAACAAAAGATGATATTTAACTTTCACACGTCCCAGTATTTATATAACTAGCCATTGAGAGTGAGAGTCACCAGTACTTTAAGATTGAGAGGTGTTGTTGCTAGTTCCTAGAGCTGAGTCTAAATTGTTTAATCGATATAGCTTGAAAAGAATGGAGAATGACTGTTGTATCACAGATACACTACATGGAGAGAGATTTTCACTGGTATTTCTGTAACGGGAGAGTATAACAATATCTCTGTACAGATGGGTTGTTGGCAGAGTCGTTAAAGTGTCGTAAGCAATGGTTTGCTTTCATAGTTCCACTGGTCTGTTCAAATCCATCCCAGGATAATTTGTTTTTCGTCCTTTCTGAGTTGATAAGTAGAGTAACCGTTTTGGTGGGGTGAATTTCCTCCATTTCTCTTTTTACCGTCTTTCTTTCTCCACCCTCACTCACCCTCTCTATGAAAGAAACACGCATGTCAGATCACAAAAAGGAATGAATCTCATTTGCAAATTCTTTTGGGTCAAAGAAGTAAAGAAAATATCCTAGAAACAATGAATGTCTCAATGGCGCCCCTAAAACACCATCAAGAGTAGAAAAGCCACTGCAAAGCATCTACATATACACTGTTGTGTGTATGTATGTATGTATGTATATCCTCACATATGCACAATGTGATTATGCAATCGTGTACGTAATGAATACTAATACTAATACTCAGTAATGAAACACATGTAAAGATTGTGTAATCCATGCAATTTTTGTCTGGTTCCCAAAGAAACGTGCGGTCTTGCATTATCATGTTTGAAAACAACACCCTTCCTGTTGGCTAATTCTGGACGTTTCTCTTGAATTGCTGCTTTTAACTCATCTAGTAGTATTTCTCAGAATTAATTGTCTGGTTACTTGGGAGAAGCTCATAGTACAGAATTTCTTTCCAATCCCACCAGACACAAAGCAAGACTTTTTTAGGGTGATGACCCGCTTTTGGGGTGGCTAAGGGTGGCTCATGTCGCTTACTCCAGGATCGCTTTCTCTGTACATTTCGGTAGATAATCCATTTCTCATCACCTGTCACAATTTGCTTTAACAAATGCGCGTTTTCATTCCGTTTATAAAGCGAATCACAGATGGAAATGCGATCCAAAAGGTTCTTCTCACTCAACTCATGTGGTACCCAAGCATCATAGCAATTTTTGTACCCAAGCTTTACCGGGTGCTCATGAACGACGGATTTTGACAGGTTGAGGCTTTTGGTCAATTCTCGGGTTGTGCAATGTGGGTTATTCTCAATTAATGTCTTGATTTGGTCATCATCTGTAGTGGATGGTCTACCTGATCGCTCTTTATCAATAAGGCTACAATCTTTAGCTCGGAACCTTGCGAACCACTTCCGTAAAGCTCTTTCGGATAAAGAAACATCACCGTAGACTACGTATATTTCTTTGGTTGCTTGTGAGGCATTTTTCCCTTTATGGAAAAAGAAAAGCATCAAGTGCCGAAAATGAACTTTCTTATCTTCCGTTTTAAAGGGTTACAGAATTAACACAGGTTATAGGAACATAAATCTTCTTCCAGGAAAAGATAGCTTAAACTGTACTCTAAATGGAAGTGTAGTCAAATCTTATTTTATGGACTCAGCCATGTTCTAAAATAAGTCGAAAGGTAAGCTACTATAAATCGGCAAGAACTTTGCGGACAACCCAATATATACAGTTATATTCGTTATATGTATTTCCTGTGCTGAGATTTAGTGTGTCATATGATATGTTTAGCTTCTGGGTTGCGTAGGCGAAGCGAGTCTACAAATTAAGTTTCATTCCTTATTAGAATTTTTTATTCGCTATGTTTAACACCTTTAGGAAAGGTGTGATCAACAGTACTCCCGTTTTCTATTCCTTGAAATCGATATCCTGATCGTTCACGGATGCCTTTGATCACGATAGATCAAACATTTGATCTTTACAGATGCACTGATGGCATAAATATGTATTTCTAAATTCGTTATAGATAAATATTATGAATATTATATTAACTCGAATACAACATTAATGTATGTTATATGTGAATATGCAAAGATAAATTTGATTAATAGATTTTGGGGTCTGAAGAAGCTTATTTCTGATAAATTAATGCCATCTTCATAAATATTAAATACTCAAAAATGAATATTGGACAAACAAGTGAGGTTTCAGATTCTGTCAAGTTGTTTTATATAAATTGAATATTTTATTACAATCTCATAGCTGAGTTTAAAAGGATTTTGATATTCACATACTTTAAGGTTTAACCTTGCAAGGTATTGCGTCAAATACTTTGCTGTCAGCGCAGACGTGGACGTGTGGTAGGAAGCTTGCTTCCCATCCACATGGTTCCGGGTTCAGTCCCACTGAGTGGCACCTTGGGTGTTTCCATTTATAGTCTTGGGTCGACCAAAACCTTGTGAGTGGATTTGGTAGACGGAAACTGAATGAGCCCCTCATATGCGTATATACTTATATATGTATGTGTGTATATATATGTATATATATATATATATATGTGTGTGTGTGTGTGTGTGTGCGTGTATGTATGTGTGTGTGCGTGGTGTGCGCGTATATCTATGTATGTGTATCTTTGTCTTTGTGTCTGTTCCCTACAACCGCTTGAAAACCGGTGTTGGTTTGTTTACATCCCCATGACTTAACAGTTCAGCCTAAAAGACCGATAATGTAAGTGCAAGGCCTAAAAAGAAAATGAATTCTGGGTCGATTCGCATGACTAAAAAGCCTTCAAGGCAGTGCCCCAGCATGGCCGTAGTCTAATGACTGACACAAGTAAAAGATAAACGATATATATTTATTATTATGTTTAACCAATTTCGAAATAATCGACTAGATCGCCAGATATGGCTGTTAATAATACGTCCTCAGCCAATCAGTTAATTGAGCGACAGAGGTAGAGAGATGAAGTGAGAGAGAGAAGGGGGCAGAGAGAGTGAAAAGAAGAAAAAAAGAGAGAAAGAGAAAGAGGGAACGAGAGAGAGAGAAAAAAAGAGGGAGAGAAGGAGAAAGAGAGAAAAGGAAGAAAGAGAGTGAGGGAGAGAAAGAGGGAGAGAGAGGGAGAGAGAAGGGGGAGAGAGAGCATGAAAGAAAGAAAGAGCGAGAGGAGGAGGGGAAAGAGGTACAGAGAGAGAGAAAAAGGAAGAGAGAGACAGAGAAAGAGGAAGAGAGAGAGAAAAATGGAAGAGAGAGGGAGAACGAGAGAAAAAAAGAGAGAATGAATTCCAAACTGTGTTGGACAATTCATCTCATAGTTTGCAGACAAAATAACAGAAGCGTTGCCACAAAGAACAGCCAGAAATGGCCGCCACATCGACTACTACTTCTTGGTCTTCTTCCCTGAGAGGTGGGGGTGATGCTTTCCATCCCGATGACACATAGGCAGGGACTCTTATGATTTCAACAGCGACCGGCACACAAATGGTGCTTCCCTGTTCATAACCGGTATTTAGTTACCATCCATCGGCCGCCCCTCGATCCATGGGTGAAGTTTGGTGCTGTAGAATGATTCACTACACGTGGCTTCTCACATGAGCGACTTGCTTCCTTCATGCAAAAAAGCGTTATCCCGTCCGACTGTCTATTGTCGCTGCGGAGAGCCAGGGCGCAGAGAACCAGGGCGTGGAGAGCCAGGAAGAAATGCTGCCGATCAACCTGTCCGACCTTCTAAAGATTCCGCCAATCAATCGCTTTGGCGTCTTATTCTATCCATTTCCCCAAAATGGATGAAATTCCAATTGACCTCGGTTGGATTTGAATTCAAAGGACAGACAATACTGCAAGATATTTTGTCCGAAATTCTTATGGTTTCACCATGGTTTCATTTTTAGGACTGTTTCTGTTTATTTCAGCAAGTTCATTTCCCTCATGTGCTTGTCTGTCCTCTGCACGTCTATCTGTCTGTGTCTGTCTACCTGCCTGCCCGTCGCTCTGTCTGTCTGTCTGTCTGTCTGTCTGTCAGTTTGCGTGTCTGTCTGTCTTTCTGTCCTTCTGTCTGCTCACCTGCTTGTCTGCCTGTTTATCTGTCATTCTGTGTATCAGTCTGTCAGTTAGTCTGTCTGTTTGCCTACCTTTCTGTCTGTCTGTCTATGTGTCCGTTTGTCTATCAATATGTCTGCCTGTCCTGTCTGCTAGCCTACCTGCCTCCCCTTCTGTCTATCTATCTGTCTATCTGTCTATCTGTCCATCTGTCTATCTGTATGTCTGCCTGCCTGCCTGCCTGTCTGTCTCTCATTCTCTCATGTTTGCTTCCTATCAATTTGTTAATGACGTGCCCAGCGTAAAATGTAAGGTCTACTCTGTTCTTCATAAAATATTTGCGAAATCCGCTTTCTTTTGTAGTAGTTCTATCTGATTTGCGAACAGCAATATATTATATGGCCTGTTGCTAAGGGAAAAGGTTGCTTCATGACTGCTTGAAGCTGATAAAAATGTGACACAAAGACAAAGCTCTCAAGATTTAAATCAATGGTACAATGTGTCACACCCATTGACTACAGCGTTTGTTTAGAAATAAACGCCTTTCAGTGTAATCGTTGTTAGTTTTCGATTTACAAGCATAAATATAACACGCGCACGCAGCACACACACACACACACACACACACACACACACACACACACACAAACACAAACATGCTCACACACGCACGCATACACACACGCACGCACACAAGTACATACAAGCACACACAAGGACGTACATATATGTGCAACAAACCCGCCCAAACTATATATATATATATATATATATATATATATATATATATATATATAAATATATGTTTATATATATAATAATACAAATGATAGATGAGCATCTGCATGTAAACATACATATATGTACATACCTACATCTACATGTATATATAGATGCATATCCGGGTACAGGACGTCAAAAGACGTGGACAAAAAAGGAACGGGAACATAAACAAAGCACAAAAAACGGACTTTTTTGCGAAAACAGACGAGCCACTTATGGAACATTTCCTTCATCAGCTGCCTCTATTCTAAACTAGGCGTTTCGAAGATGACGGAGAACGCGCTCTTAGAATAGCTCTTCCCACGAAGTGGATTAACCTGTGTGTACGTGTGTATGTGTGTGTGTGTGTAGGTGTATACACACATACATACGAATATATGTGTGTGAATATAAATATATATATATATATATACATACATACATACATACATACATACATATATATATATATATATATATATATATATATATATATATATATATATATATATATATATATATATATATATATATATAGGTATATATATAAGATATATACCTATATATGTATATATTTAAAAAAAATAACGTCGACCACTAACGTGGACAATTAGTGCGCTAGAAATAGATCACATCTTGTGTCTATTAAGACCTAAATTGTTCTCAACATGAAATATAGCAGCATACCAAAACGTGAGCGGGCAAGACATTTAAAATCACCTAAAAAAGCATTCTTAAACAGGAACCGGTTTCGGATTTAACAAATTCTTACCATTTGTCTATTCCTCTTCAGCCTGATTTGTAATGTAACCGCAATCATCAGAATCGTATACAGAGTTGCCCACCGCCATGGGTGCGCGTGCATATGGTTCTGCTAATTACAGCTTAATGGTAAAATTCAAAAGTCTTCGTTTTGGCGCGCTAATTCCAGGAATATATCTGCAGAAAAGCAGAACCATATGCACGCGCACCCATGGCGGTGGGCAACTCTGTATACGATTCTGATGATTGCGGTTACATTACAAATCAGGCTGAAGAGGAATAGACAAATGGTAAGAATTTGTTAAATCCGAAACCGGTTCCTGTTTAAGAATGCTTTTTTAGGTGATTTTAAATGTCTTGCTTGCTCACGTTTTGGTATGCTATATATATGTATATATGTAAATATATACGTATATATTTTTTTATTGTCGTCTGTTACGTTCTTATTCCGTTTTGGGGATTTATATATACACATAGCGGCGTACGTACACCATTTTCTCACCTTATAAGTATGTATGTATAAATATATATATATATATATATATATATATATATATATATATATATATATATATATATATATACATATATATAGGTATATATAAGATATATATATACACATATATAAATATATATATATAGGTATATATATACATACATATATATATATCTCATATATACCTATATCTATCTATCTATCTATCTATCTATCTATATACATATATATATATATATATATATATATATATAGGTATATATAATGTATATATATGTATACACACACACATATATATAGGATATATAAAGAGATATCGATAGACAGACAGATGAATAAATAGATAGATATATAGATAGATAGACAGACAAACACACAAACATACAGACAAGCAGATACATCAAGGGACAGATAGATAGGTGGGCATACAGATTGATTGATAGATAGATAAATAGATAGATAGATAGATAGATAGATATATAGATAGGTAGATATACAGATAGATAGATAAATAGACAGATAGATATAAATATCTCCCTTATGAGACATATATTAATGTTGTAAGGGGCCATTGAAGAAAGATACTGAGTAATAAGTATAGATTCGACCGGCTAAAATTAACAGCTAGACAACCGTCAAATCATATAGTATAATTTTTTCTAATGAAAAAGAAGTATATGCAATACAATGTAGCCAGTGAAGTTGAATATCCGAAAATAGATTGGATGGTCACGGATGATGGGGCCAAATAACAACAGCAACAACGACGACGTCGAAAACAACATACATACAGTATGTATACAAACAAACCTTGTACGTAGAAATAATTAGAGAATAATTATAAAATATAGGAGACTTGTATTTTATTGGTGAAGGCATGAAAGTTTAATTGCTGCATCATTTAAATGATCAAGATATTGACCCCCAAAGAGAGGGGGTTGTAGCGGTCATGCCTTTCCCAAAGGTGTACACGGAATACATATACATAAAATATGTTTGATATAAAATGGAACTTAAGTTGTAAAGGTAGCATTCTAAACTGTTACAACCTTAACCAAAAGCTGTACATATGACACACACACACACACACACACACACACACACACACACACACACACACACACACACACACACGCGTGGTCTGATCAATAAGTATCCGGACTGTTGCCATAGTAACGAAGCTATAGCACGCAGAGTGAAACCGCTTCGTTCAGATTTACCTTGAGCTCTACTGTTCTGGCTTAGTTCCGCTGTTTACAGCAGTGCTTGAAAAGAAGGTGTGTAGCATGTGATCGTCGCATTAATCATGACAGAGAATTTTGCCAAAAGCTTGGTAATACTTGCTCAGAGGCCTACGAAAATTTTTTATAAAAGTTTTCATGATTTTTGCCTACTATAGCTGGCTGTAACAAAAAAGAAAATGGCAAAACACAATAAAATGTTCCATGATGGAATGAAGATATGTGTCAGCGTGGGAGGTAAGTTCTCTGTACGCCTGCTACAGGAGGTGGCCATCTTATTTCATTTGTGCAAAGGAGTATCTTTGTTTTTGACTTGTTTGAATCATTTGACGGCGGCCATGCTGGGGCACTGCCTTGAAGGGTTTTAGATCGCCTTTGCCAAGCCGCCAAGTTATGGGGACGTAAACAAACCAACATCGGTCATTAAGTGGAGGTAGGGGACAAACACAGACACAAATGTACACAGACAGACATAAATAAGCACACGTACATACATACATACATACATACACGATGAGCTTGTTTCAGTTTCTGTCTACCAACTACCGAATCCACTCACAAAGCTCTGATCGGCCAGGAGCTACAGTAGAATAGTAGAGTACACTTATCCGAGATACCACGAAGTGGGACTGAATCCGGTACATGTGGTTGGGAAGCTAGCTTCTTACCACTCAGCTACATCCCTAGCAAGACTGAAAAGTCACGCCAGTGTTGTTTATGCTTAAGAGTAGAAACAAGCGATAGCATTGCGACTTGACATCCAGTTGCAACCATCGCACACTTGCTGTCATTACACACACACACACACACACACACACACACACACACACACACACACACACACACACACGTTCTGAAACACATGCAAGCACACAAACGTTCATAGATATATAGCGGAAATGTTAGATGCAGTTAGATGAAGTTTCTAGATGTTATCCATAGTTGACTCCGTGTGTTTATTTGATTCTGTTTCGGTTAGCGACACTAATATCATTATACAATCCATTGAGTCTTGTGAGCCGTCATCTTAGAAACGGTAAATCAAGGGAAACCGAAAGAGAATCGGAATAAATTCCATCATCACTAAGTGAATGGCTGACCAAAGTCAGGTAAATTTATAGCAGACGTAATGGAATCGAATTTTGGATAATGCCATCAACGAAATATGTGGAATCATAGCTCTGCTATAGAGGTTAACTTATGGCGAACATGATCGTTGAAAATTATTGGTTAATGGAATCGAGAAGAATTATGAAAAATGTCTTTAAGCTTGCTGTGATATGGGAAAATTCTATTACGTAGGTTTTATAGGATATTAATTTGTCAATGGAGGGAAGCAAAATTGCGACAAGGTGGTTTGTAGGATATAGCAGTAAAAGGAGCCTATGAGATAATAATAATAATGATAATAATAGTAATAATAATAATGATAATAATAATAATAATAATAATAATAATAATAATAATACGAAGAACATTTCTATGACATTCATCAATCATCATCATCATCATCATCGCCGTCGTCGTCGTCGTCGTGATCGTGGTCGTCATGGCAGTCGTCGTCGTTGTCGTGGCCACGTTATCGGAAGCGTCATTAATTTGACTCATAGGCAAACCTTCAAGAAATGCTTTCAAAGCTACGCAAAACATGCATACATATGAACACACACACAGACACACACACATATATATATACACACACCTATATATGCATACATATATACTTACATTGCTTGTTACCCACAAAGCCTTCTTTCATTTTCTCTCCCTGTATATTTCTGTGTTCCTTTCTTATTTTTTACTTTTTTTTACTGCCCACAAGGGGCTACACACAGAGGAGACAAACAAGGACAGACAAACGGATTAAGTCGGTTATATCGACCCCAGTGCGTAACTGGTACTTATTTAATCGACTCCGAAAGGATGAAAGGCAAAGTCAACCTCGGCGGAATTTGAACTCAGAACGTAGCGGCAGACGAAATACCACTAAGCATTTTGTCCGGCGTGCTAACGTTTCTGCCAGCTCACCGCCTTCTGTGTTCTTTTCTGTTGAAGAGCGTAGGCTTGAAACGTAAAAGACTTTCTCACTTCCCGAGCGTTAAACTAATACATCTGTTTGTTGTTTACCCACCCGTCTTCGTTTTTTTTCTTTTGTAAATTCCAATTCTATATATGTACTAGCAGAGCAACCCGGCGTTGCCCGGGAATGAAATTGTTGCTTATATACTGGAAGGAAAAAAGCAAAATATGCTGTATAGAAATCTGAGGACATTCTGTAGATGGACTCTCAGATGAATGATGACTGGGCACCTCTCATGAATTGGAAAAATGAAGATGCGCCAAAAAGCCTCATTGGTACTTGGAAACTTTTACGAAAATTAAAATGGGGATTAAATGAAAAAAAAATGATTTACGTGAATATCCTCACAAGAGTAATTGAAATAAATTGCGATTGTGGAACCCCTCACGCACGCACGAAAGCACAGACGCACACGCACGCACACACACAGAGTATCACACATCAGATGAACTGGAAGTGTGTGTGTGTGTGACAGAGAGAGAGAGAGAGAGAGACAGACAGAGAGAGACAGAGTGAGAGAGAGAGAGGTTTGTTGTCATGTATACGTACATGCATAAATATGCATACATCTTTGTGTGTGTGTGTGCGTGCGTGTGTATGAGAGAGAGAGAGACAGAGAGAGAGAGAGAGAGAGAGAGAGAGAGAGAGAGTAAATCTACACTATATATAAAACAGAGATGTGTGTGTAATCGACTTCACCAAATGCTTCCATACTTGTGATGCGTGAATAATTTGACCTCGGATAAATGTTAGGCTCTTCATTTGATTTTTATTATCTCTAATTAAAAATAAATAATATTGCTTTATATTTAAGATTCACTTCTTTAAAAAGGTTCTTCAATGTCAACTTCCGGTATTGACGTAACAACGGCAAAAAGCTTCACTCTCTATTTTGTGTGTGAGTGTGTGTGTGAGTGTGTATGAGAGAGAGAGAGAGAGAGTAAATACTACATACACACCGCTCTCTCACTCTGCCTTACACACATACACACGCACACACACACACACCCCTTGACTCACTCACACTCTGTCTCTTACAAACACACACATACATAAATGTATACAAACATATTTACAAAGACACACGTGTGTATGCGCGCGCGTGCGTGTTTGTAAGAGACAGAGTGCGAGTGAGTCAAGAGCTGTGTTGTCATATGCATACATCCAAAGATGTATGTATATTTATGCATGTACATATACATGACAACAAACCTCTCTCTCTCACTCACACTCTGTCTCTTACAAACACACACATACATAAATGTATACAAACATATTTACATAGACTCACGTGTGTATGCGCGCGCGCGTGCGTGGGGGGTCCACAATCGCAATTTATTTCAATTACTCTTGTGAGGATATTCATGTAAATCATTTTTTTCATTTAATCCCCATTTTATTTTTCGTAAAAGTTTCCAAGTACCAATAAGGTTTTTTGGCACATCTTCAATTTTCCCCATTCATGAGAGGCGCCCAGCCATCATTCATCTGAGAGTCCATCTACAGAATGTCCTCTCAAATTTCTATACAGCATATTTTGCCTTTTTTTCTTCAAATATATAAGCAACAATTTCATTCCCGAGCAACGCCGGGTGCCTCTGCTAGTACTACATACACACCGCTCTCTCACTCTGTCTCACACACATACACACGCACACATACATCCAAAAATGATGGATGCATATGACAACACACCCCTTGACTCACTCACACTCTGTCTCTTACAAACACACACTTACATAAATATATACAAACATATTTACAAAGACATGCGCGTGTGCTGTGAGAGAGAGAGAGAGAGAGAGAGAGAGATAGATAGATAGATAGAGAGAGAGAGAGAGAGAGAGAGACAGAGAGAGACAGAGCCAGTGAAGGGGTGTGTCGACAATTATACGTACATACATAAATAGTCATACATTTCTTGTACGTATGTGAGAGAGAGAGAGAGAGAGTCCACTGAAACATCTGTCTGTCTGTCTGTCTGTCTCTCTCTCTCTCACACACACACGTGCAGATATACACACAGAAAAGATGTATGCATATGTATTTATGTATGTACGTAGACATCACAACACACCCCTTCACTCACACACATACAGAAACACACATGTGCCCCCCCCAAAAAATAGAAAATTTATTTACGGAAATTAACGAAGTGTGCGAGTTCAGAACGAAATCAAACCTGGAGTGTGTGAATGAGAGAGAGAGAGAGAGAATATATGAAATGAACATGGAACGCCCCAAAATCGTAGAAATAAAAGCACGTTAAAAACTATCTTGTACGGAATATTGAAATTTATGAACTTCGTAAATATGTGTTTCAGTAATTGATCGTAGTAGAGAGTGAGAGACGTCGCCGTTTTTTCACGTCCGTACCGGAAGTTGACATTGAGAAACCTTTTTAAAGAAGTGAATCTTAAATATAAAGCAATATTATTTATTTTTTAATTAGAGATAAAAAAAATCAAATGAAGAGCCTAAGATTTATCTGAGGTAAAATTATTTATGTATGACAAGTATGGAAGTAAATAGTGAAGCCGTTTTCACGTGAAAAGCGATTACACACACACCTCTGTTTTATATATAGTATAGATATGTATGTGTTTGTGTATGTATGTGTTTGTGTATGTATGTGTTTGTGTATGTATGTGTTTGTATGCATGTATGTCCAAAAGAATGCACATATTAA
>NC_142939.1:40355228-40360228 GCF_046866305.1 Octopus bimaculoides
TAACTTTGATTTGGTTTATGGCGTATATATTGAGAACTTCTGCGTGTTTGCTTTGCATGTAAAATCTTTAAATAATATTCTCGAAGGAATTTACTCTGCGGGTAAAAATTAGATGACGTTGAATTTACTGATGAACAATTTGTTCCCGAAGTAGGAATTTTCCACGAAATTATCAGGCTATGAGTTTACCAGAAACCGAATTGATAGTGTCGTTGGACAATCGGGTAGAGTGTTGTGTGATACTACGATTAATGTGGCGAGCTGACGGAATCGTCAGCACGCCGGACAAAATGCTTAGCGGCATTTCGTCCGTCTTCACGTTCTGAGTTCAAATTCCACTGAGGTGGACTTTGTTTTTCATTCTTGCAGGGTCGATAAAATAAGTACCAACCGAGCAGTGGGGGTCGATGTAATCGACTTATCCGTCTCCCCCGAAATTGCTGGCCTTGTGCCAAAATTTGAAACCAGTATTTACTACGATTCTCTGTGAACTGAGTTCCAATTTCACCGAACCTAATTTTGCTTTCCACTCTTTCGGTGTTGATAGGTAATATAGGAATGTAGAGCCGTGGATTGGGGCAACTGTTAGGACGTCAAGCCTGGTGTCTTGCGGAATCTGATCCCGATCCTTGTGCTTTGAGTTCAATTTCCACCGTGGCCTCTTTGGGCGGTAGACTTAATCCGTTGCTCGGTTTAACCCCACCATGTTGCACTTTGGTTACCATTTGCGGAATCCACTGTGCTGTAAGCATCCAACTTATGTTTCCGACATGAAAATACTCTGCTCGCACCCTCTCAAAAATCTTAGAGGTCTTGAAAAGGATCAAAGGCACAGATTTCTTCTCCTGACTAAGAAAAAAGTTAATACTGGTCTGTGGAGTGGATAAACGTCCAGGCAGTCGCTTTGATTTCCATGTTCAGTGTGTAGTTCTGTAAGATGGTGACAGAATAAAAGGATCTGTGAGGTCATACATTGTAGAGTGGCTAACCCTGACCACTGGAGTAGCATCGGGCTGCTGGATCAGGGCATGATGGAGGTGCACAATAGCAAAAGACCCCCCAACCACCACAACCACCATCACTACCACCATCATCAACATCATCAACATCGCAACAACAACGAACATCACCACCACCATCGCTACCGCCAAACCACCATCACCATCACCACCACCATCACCACCACCACCACCACCATCACCACCATCACTCCAACCACCACAACTGTCACAATTAGCAGTACCTCTACCACCAAAACCACCGCGCCACTATGACCATCACCATCAACTCCATCAACGGCGGTAACCACCAGCACAACCACCACTATGACCGCCGCTGCAGCGTTTTAGCAGCAGTATAGCAATAGTAGCAGCAGTGACGAAGAAGAAAAAGAAGGAAAAAGAAGAAAAAACGAAAGAGAAGAAATGGAAGGGGAACAGAAAGAAAAAGAGAAAAAAAAAAAGAAAAAGAGAGAAGAGATAAATTATAATGCGCAAGACCCCAAGAACCAGAACAAGAAGGGAACAAAAAAAATCTTGTGAAGAAAAGGAAAAAAATGGAGAAGAAAAGAAAGAAAATTAAAAAAAAAATGAAAGAAACAAAAAAAGCAAGAAAAACAAAGGAGAATGTAAGAATAAAGAAGGTAAGAAAGAGCGAAGAAGAAAGAAACAAAATGGCTGCCTTTAATAATGCGAGCGCTGCCATTAATGGTATTTCATTTTGATTGTTATGTTGGGTGATAAACGTCGGTAGATTCGAGTGGATATAGGAACCGCTAGGAATAGATATGCAGGGAATCATTCCAGACAAATGCTCGAGAATAATTGTGTAGTGTGTGTGTGTGTGTGTGTGTGTGTGTGTGTGTGTATGCATATACATATATACATACTCTTATATATATATATATATACATATATATTCATATATATGTATATGTACATTCATTTATATATATATATATATATATATATATATTCATATTCATATCTTTATACATGTTCATATATACATATATATTTTTATATAAACTTACACATATATATGTATGTACGTATGCATGCATATATCTAGGCATGTATGTATGTACGTATGTATGTATGTATGTATGTATGTATCTCACTTTCTCTCTCTCTCTCTCTCTCTCTCTCTCTCTCTCTCTCTCTCTCTCTGTATCTATCTAGCTATATATCTACCTATCTATCTATCTATCTATCTATCTATCTATCTAACTAATTGTTCTTTTCTTCATTTACTCGTTTCACAGTGTCAGCTGTGGCCATGCTGGTGTATTATAAAGCAATATCTTATTTTTATTTTGGTTTTCTTCTTCGTGTTATTTATTTATTAATTTCCCGAGAACAGAGGAGAAGGGGAGGGGTGCCGTTTTTCTCTTTCTTTTCTTTTCTTTTCTTTTTACGTTTTCTTTTCTTTTTTACCTTTCCTATTTTTTCCTTGTAAACCGGTCGTTGGCCACTTCTGATGATAAGCAATTCGCAAGTGTGTGTGTGTGTGTGTGTGTGTGTGTGTGCGTATACATACACACGCACACACATACATATATATATATGTTCATACACACAGCCACAGACACACACATACATACACACACATATAAATATATTTAAAATGTCTATATATATATATATATATATATATATATATATATATATATATATATACAGATATATAGATACACACATTTATATATATAAGTATATACATATGTAAATATCTATCTATCTGTCTGTCTGTTTGTCTGTCTGTCTGTCTGTCTGTCTATCTATCTATCTATCTATCTATCTATGCATCTGTCTGTCTGTCTGTCTGTTTGTCCGTCTGTCTATCTATCTATCTATCTATCTATCTATCTATCTATCTATCTATCTATCTGTCTGTCTGTCTGTCTCTCTCTCTGCCTGCCTGTCTGCCTGTCTGTCTGTCTATCTATCTATCTATCTATCTATCTATCTATATATGTACATATGTGAGCGTGCATTAGCATGTATATTTGCGCACACAATGATCAAGGCAGCGTGAAGAGTTGCTCTGAGTGGCAACGTAGTTGTGAGTGCAACTGAGATGAAGAACAACCGAGATTGGAAGTTATTGTGGCAATTGTTGAAAGGAGGCGATCTGAAGGGGAAGGTTTGGTGTTGCTCTTGTAGTCTTCTTTGTCTTTTAGTTTTTTTCTCTTCTATCTGTACAGACGCCTTTACGAAAGAACAACCTGAAAGAAAGGATAAAAAAATAATAATAGCACTACTACGATCATTGTTATTACCTCTTCATCTAATAATAATAATAATAATAATAATAATAATAATAATAATAATAATAATAATAACAATAATAATAATAATAATAACAATAATGATAATAATAATAATAATAATAATAATACTAATAATAATAATAATAATAATAATAATAATAATAATAATAATAATAATAATAATAATAATAATGCAGTATCAGGCAGTGGATCTCATGGCTTCGGCTTCTGATCTTAATTGATTGGAAGTGTTATCATGTACATTGTTTTGTCTGGGTATAACAGATGGGCTACAGCAAATATTCTGCTCAATACCATAGATTTGCTTGTCAGTTGTTTGACCTTAACCAGTTGAGCATGTCCCTTGGTGGCTGACGATATGTGCATCTCTGATCATGAGCAGAAGTAGTGGGGGAGCATCATAGCCATGTGTTAAGAGGAATTCTTTGGGGTTTGAATAATTCACCTTTGGAAACATGGGTGTTTTGCTCAACATCCTTAAACAAACCTTATTCAGGGACCTTTTGAGCGGGATGGGCCACTCGACCTGAAGAAAGTTCTAACTGGGCCCCACCTGCGAGGTCATGCGCTGTTTATTTTGATATGAGATCATCATGTCGCGCACATATGGTTGTGATGGATGTGCCTGGTGTACACTTATTAGACGGTTAGTCATGATGGGTATATTGGGCTTCGTATATTTGTACCCCAGTGTCACTTTGATGAGATGCACTGCTCTCTCACTCACTAATAATAATAATAATAATAATAATAATAATAATAATAATAATAATAATAATAATGATTTCATTTATTTGCCGCAAGCGTGAAGGATGAGGGGGGCAATAAAGAGACGGACATAAAGTGTAGGGGTTTACATATAATGAAATGATAAAAAAAAAGGGTAAGTATACACGATATACACTGAAAAAGAAGGGACATATGTATAGAATACAAGGGTTAAAAAAATGGGCGGTGAAGATGATAGTGATCTGGCCCTCCTGATAGAGGAAGGCCTCTAAGGATAATCGAGGAACCCCACTGTCCGAGATTTCCCTGAAACCCCAGGAACAAATGCCCTCTCTATTTCTTTCCCTCCGACTCACAGGTCTATACTTAAAAAGGTACCGTTCACTCTTGCCATTTTCGCAACTTTCACCCACCTTTCAATAAACTCACTCGAGGACAACACTTCCCTCTCCACTCTCAATTTCCTTTTCAAGTGAAACTGAAGAAGTTAATGAGAGCTCTATCGAAGAGGAATTTATCTGTTCTCATGCCTTTCGGCCTTGTCCACCAAACTATCTCTTTCGCCACAGCCACCACGCAAAGGAAAACTGCCTTGCCTGCCTGTCTGCCTTATTGAAGGAGGTCGGCAGTGTAATCATCACTACAGACTCGGCTGACAGACGTATCCGTCCCAGACGTGACAGCAGGTATTCAACATAACCTCACAAGTCAGTAATGCCAAGACACTGGACGAGGACTACAGAAGAGTTCTGTCACTCTGCGCGCACCTCGGACAAGTCCGTCTGACACCACATCCGTGCCTGTAGAGTTTATCTCGAACCGGTAGCGCCTCCCACTAGCACTACCAGGCCAAGGAGATCTGGAAATTATCCATGATAGTTCCCGACCTGATAGTCCTCCGGAACAGATTAGCCAGTTCGTTCTCGTCGTCGCCCAGAGTCTCCCCGAGAACGTCGTCGCATTTCCCCGCCACTAATCC
>NC_142939.1:40367728-40380228 GCF_046866305.1 Octopus bimaculoides
GGCAGCGATGGAGGCGCTTTTCGGTTGCTGGCAGTTTATGTGCCTCCTTTAACAGGTCGGTCAGACTTCTTTCGACGTCTAGAAGTATTCCTGGGAACGTCTCGTCCCTTACTTTTAGTGGGGGATTGGAATGCTACCTTGGACACGCATCTAGACTACGTGGGGAGTGACAAAACTAGAAGGGGATGCAAAGGCCTCATAGACCTGCTCAGACGCTTCCAGTTGTCTGACAGGTACCGACTCGACCACCCAAATGTGCCAACGTGGACTTGGAGCAACCGCATTGGGTCGTCGAGATCGTATCTAGATAGGATAGTGTGTAGGACAAGAGATAGAGATAGTTTAGGATGTCCACAGTTCCACATAGTCAGCTACACGGATCACAAACTTGTGACGTGTACGCTAGACTTAGATAAGGCACATAGGCAGGGTCCCGGTTACTGGAAACTAAACGCGTCTTTCCCGTCGAGACAGGTTTTCAGAGACCGGATTAGCACGTTAGTAAAGAGGGCTTTGACGGGAGCCATCGTCAACAACAAATGGTGGCTTGCCCTCAAGAGAGCAGTAAGGGCGGAAGCAATAAGGTATAGCAGGGCACTAGCTGTAGAGAGGAACAGAGTAGAGGAGGAGCTAGTGATAAAGTTAGAAGAGGCATTGCGAAGTGGCATCGCATCCGACGTTTTAGCGGCGAGGTTGGCCCTCGACCAACACTTCAATGCTAAACACGAAGGGTGTGCTGTCAGGGCAAGGATGCGTGCTCTGAGGAATGAAGGTGTTGGAGCCGCACGAGAGGCCCGGGTGGCGGAGGCGCAGCGGGGTAACAGAGCCACCATCCGGTCTCTGGTAGACGAACAGGGGCGCGAATTGCTCGAGCCGAGCAAGATGTGCGAGGCGTTTCAGCGGCATTTTGCCCGACTGTTCGGGAGGAGTGGCGAGCGAGAAGGCAGGGTGGACTTTAGTGCCTACCTGCACAGCTTGCCACGACTCTCGGCAAGAGAGGCGGAGTGCTGCGAAGGGGTCATCACGGCGGAGGAGGTGAGGGACGCGATGGCGGGTTGCTCGACGGACAAATCTCCGGGTTTGGATGGTCTGCCCTACGAGCTTTACAACTGTATGCCAGACTTGTTTGGAGACGTCTTGGCGGCCGTGTACTGCAACTGGCAGCAGAACGGGAGCATTCCCGGTTTTGTGAGCCGAGGAGCGGTAACGCTGCTGAAGAAAGATCCAAACAAGGGGGACGCCATAGATAACTTTAGGCCCATCACTCTGCTCAATGCAGACATGAAAATTTTGGCTAAGGTGTTAGCCAAGCGGTTGGCGCTTGTCATCGAGAAAGTGGTCGGCACGGAGCAGACGTGCGCCGTGCCGGGCCGGAGCATCCATGACAACCTCCATCTGATGCGCTACATCATAGAGAGGGTAGTTAAGGAACCTGGCATGGGTGGGGCCCTGATCAATTTGGATCAATCCAAAGCTTTCGATAGGGTAGACCATCGATACTTGGAGGCCGTCCTCGAAGCGGCCGGCTTCGGTCCCGTTTTCCGCGGCTGGATGACTGCCTTGTACACAGGCATCCGTTCGGTTGTTCGCGTCAATGGACGTCTATCGGGACCCTTCGACATTGCACGTTCGGTTCGTCAGGGATGCCCCCTGTCGCCGCTCCTGTACGTATTGACTCTCGAGCCACTACTGCGGAAGCTGGCGACGCTGAGGGGCATCCCGCGAGAACTGGGGTGCGGGACGAGCGTGTCGGCATACGCGGACGACGTCACCGTCATAGCGTCTAGCCACGAGCACATCGAGCTTGTCGGCGAGACGCTGAAAGACTACGAAGCGGTGACGGGAGCGAAAATCAACCGGGATAAGTCGGTGGGTTTGCTGCTCGGCACCTGGAGAAGCAAGCCCATACCGTCCGGCAGCGCCTCAGTAGTGGGACGCTGGACGGACGGTCCGGTCAAGTTTCTCGGAGTCTGGTTCGGTTGGGACCTGCAAACGGAGAAGAACTGGGACGAGATAACGAGTAGGGTGGCCACTCTCTGCCGGCAATGGTCCGAGAGGAAGCTGTCCCTAAAAGGTCGGGCGGAGGTGGCGAACGCGTACATCGCGTCCGTCATCGAATACCGCCTGACCGTCGTGCCTTGTCCCGATCGCGCCATCACCGAAATGGAGCGCATCCTCTTCCGCTTTTTGAGGAAAGGAAGCGTTCCGATGGTGAGGCGATCCGTTTGTTGCCAACACCCGCTGAAAGGAGGGCTGGGCATGCCGTGGTTGATGATGCGCAGACATGCGCTGAGACTGCGACATCTCCGACTCTACGTAGACGACGGTGAGCAGGTGTGGTCGCCGTTTGTGCGACGCGCTTTCCCGCAGCTCGTCTCCATGACCGAGCTGCAGTCGTGGATCAAAAAGAGGCCGAGGAATGGCGAATGGCACCGTGAGTGTCGCGTTGCTCTGCAACAACTTTACCGTCCCGGGTCGACCTTGAGCGGCTGCATCACAACGAAGTCATTCTATAGGGGATTAGTGGAGGGCAGGTACGACGACGATCTCGGGGCGAACCTGGGCGTCGACGAGGAATACCTGACCCGCCTGTTCAGGACGACTTTCGGGCCGGGACCTATGGACAACTTCCAGAGATCCCTGGCCTGGCAGTGTTACCGAGAGGCGCTACCCGTTCGGGATAAGCTCTATAGACACGGCTCGCGAAATGCGGGGCCGACCTGCCCGAGATGCGGTCAGAGCGATGAAACCGTTCTGCACGCACTCGTGCAGTGTCCAACCATTTCGGAGCTGTGGGCTTATGTCGAACGACTGCTGTTGCGTGTGGGACGAGTCGGTTTATCAACCGAGTCTATCGTCAATATCGTCACGCCTCCTTCCTTTAAACGGGAAGGAAGAGCTGTATTTATCGTACTTGTGGCTATGGCCAAAGAATGCATCTGGTGGACGCGTCTGAAAGGATTAGAGACAAATACTTTCCTCTCTGGTCAATCTCTCATCAACTTTTTCAAGTATCACTTGAAAAGGAAGGTGAGAGTAGAGAGGCAAGTGTTGTCTAGCAAATGTTTCGAAAAAAGATGGATACATGTAGCAAGAATGGCACGTATAAATGACGAAGCCACCTTGACCATGATTCTATAAAACGTTTTAAAATTTTGTAAACAGAGAGTTACTCACGTTTCTTGCTTAAATAAAAGAAATTTTATTTAACAAACTGTGACGCTAAAGACCGAGGTTACCGTGGTCTTTTCGTAGGTTTTTCTTTCCACGGATAACCTCCCCATTTATTGGGAATTTTTTGTATTATTTCGTATTTTTTGTAAATACCCCAAACGTTTTGCGATGTATTTTTTCATCGTTGTCCCCACTTTTGTTTTTTTTCTGCTTTGTTTTCGACCCCCTCGAAAAGAAAAACTCTACATTTGTATTTTGTCCCCTCTGTGTTGAGCCCTGTGTGGCTAATAAAGAAACCTATCTATCTATCTATATATATATCTATCTATCTATCTATATATATATATATATATATATATATATATATATATATCTTTACCTATCTATCTACACCTTTTTCCTTTTACTTGTTTCAGTCATTGAGCTGCGTCCATGCTGTACTTATTTTTTTCTTTTTTAAGCTGGTTCTTATTCCGTTGCCCGTCCGCTCTGAACCGAAATAAACCAGCACCGGTTATCAAACAGTGATGCGGACAACACAGACAGAAAGACATACACACAAATAAATACACGCAGATACATACATACATACATACATTAGTATACACACTCACACACACATACGCACAGACACAACCCCCCACACGCGCGTGCATATACACATAATTTCTATAGAATTCACATTAGAATTCGAATGCCAAAGTATGGTGTTAACGTGTAGTTTCACTTGTGAAACCTCTTAATGGAATACATCATGATTATTATGATTGGTACATTCCCTAAGGAATTCTTGAAATCAATTGGAATTTTGAGGAATGGTCGGTTGTGGCAGACCTCGGAAATATTAGTTAAAATTATTTTTGCATTGCTTATCCATGATAGATCTAACTCAGTCTTTAATGAATTTCAAATGTCTTCGCGCTCCTTTTGGTCGGGGGTTAGATATGACGAACTTTTCTATCCAATATTGTCTTCATTTTTTTAAAGATGTTAGAATGCGGCTGAGAGAATTGGTATCTCGCTTTTAGCAGATCGAATGCATGGCAGGCCAAATTTCTTGTGGTGTTTAACCCCTCAGCATTCAGATTCTTCTGTCAAATACAATGCTTATTTATTTACATTGCTTTCAATTAATCATGCGTCATCTCGTAGCTTCGAGATTTTGATGACGTGACTGGTAGAGTACAAATTTACAGAAAGTGAGAGTGGCGAGCTGGCAAAATTGTTACCGAGCCGGACAAAATGCTTCCATTGCCTTCCATTGAACTTGCTGGCATTGTACCAAAACTTGAAACCAATATTAGTCTCACGTTTGGAAGCTGTATGTATGGAAAGACTCGGTGGTTATCAGGGAGTATATTCTGTGTATATTCTGGGTTTGCTAGCTTATCGCTGCACATTTAAAAGAAATTGCAATTTCACTTAACAACAATTCTGTTCTTGCTGTATTACCATACAATCTGATTTTAATTTCTTTCAAATCTCAAATCCAATAATACACTCTTAGAACGATGGTCTTAATCAGGTTGAAGACGTATAAAATACGTAACAAATAATCTTAGTAAGCTTAATTTTTCTTTTAGTTATGTTTGATAGATTTAGCACGGTAGCACATCAGATGACAACAGCCTCTGTTGTTAGATTTTATCAACTGATTTAATTCTAATTAAAACTAATCTAAAATGATTAACTGTAGATTAAAACTTCCGAGAAATTAAATGTTAAAAACTGCTTAGAAATTATTTATACCGGCGAAGGTAATGAACAAGTTGAAAACAAGTCATGACAGGTTTATTGATAACAACATCTAAAAGAAATTACTAGTATCTAATGAATTTTATTCTTACCAGCAAGAATTGCTTGTTATTGAGCCATAAGAATTTTAAAATCTTTCGAGTGACAGTGAAATAATTCCTTTTGGGATAATGGTTTTCGAAGCATTTCACATACAGTTATAAAGAATAGCATGAAAATATTGGGTTATAAGCAGCCTTCGACTTTTTCTATCCAAAACGATTTTCAACCCAATACTTACATGACATTCTTCATAGCTGTATGTGATGTGCTTCGAGAATCATTATTCCAAAAAGAGAATTATCTCACTGGCATTTAAATTCCACATGAATGATGACAATACTTTGTTCGGTTAAACGTTTCTTTATAATTCCAAGTTTCTAAGAGAATTTATCTGTTTTTTCTAAAATCAAATTAATCAAAAGTTTTTGATACTTCGACGCTCCTAACATCAAAGTAAAGCCATTCGTTTGTGACGGGAAAAAGATGTAAATCATTCCCTTACTCACAAAACATATTTCTATGTCGACGCTAAAGAAATGATAGACAAAAGCTGATTGAAAGTGTGAAACTAAAAACGAAAAGGAAAAAATTAAATATGTCTGACCTTTTAATTCTTTATGCTTTACCAATTAGTCAGAGATAACAGGGAAGCTCCTTTGACACCTTGATTTTCAGGGCTTCTAATATATGTGGGGAATAACTGAAGAATGGAGGAAGCTGTCCTTAAACAGAACATCTGACCCTAATCCTTGCAACAAAGTAAATTCTATTAAAGACACTCAAACACCGAGAAATATTTTGAAACTAAATTACCAATTCTTATTGAAATCTAACCAACCACAAAATGCGCCGGCGATTTATAGAATTCCATGCAATACATGGCGATAAAAAGACACTCAATGACAGGAAAGAAACTGCTAAGTAACTTTTAACTCCCTCAATTTCCAACAAAAATATTACTGACCCTCAGACATTCACACTTCATTTTCTACACTTTTGATCACTCTTATAAATTTTGCGCATAATTTTCCACACTTTACAATATCCCCATCTCTATAGTGGTGTCCCCGTACAATTAGCAGCACCTTTTTTATCTGCTCGATCGAAGGTTTTTTTTTCTTTCTTTTCCCACTCACTTCGTCTCATTCTTGTTTCGTCTGAAAGTAATTGCGCCTCCATCTCTGAAAGAATTCTCCGCATGCGGCTTAGATTTTCAGACTTATATGTTCTGTCTTTCTCTACAAAAAGCCTTTAAGACAACTAAACTGATACAGAGATGAATAGAAATCAGCTAATGAAAGACTACAGTTACAACCCATAGGAAAGCTTCCTATTTGCTTAAACACTTTATCTGTAAACTCAAAGAATAACGTATACATAATCAACATAATAAAGCAAATTTATCTCATTCAGCCTATCCTGTTTGCAACTGATATATCCGTTATATCTTAATCTAGAGAGTCCAAAAAGCACCTTCGCCATTTCAATCGATACATATTAAAAAGTTTTCACGAAACACTAAATCCATAACGTTTTAAATGTCATTTTATAATGTGTGTGTGTGTGTGTGTGTGTGTATATATATATATATATATATATATATATATATATCATGATGTATGCTTGTACGTATGTATGTATGTATGTATGTATCTATCTATCTATATCTATCTATCTATATATATATATATGTGTATATATATATATATAAATATATATATATATATATATATATATATATATCTATATATATATATATCAGACGCAGGCGTAGCTGTGTGGTAAGAAGCTTGCTTCCCTTGACTTCCGGTCGTGTGTGTTTGTTAGTTTCTTACGTGAACAGAGGTGGATGTGGGCCAGCTGTGTTCCGTCCAATTAATGAAAAACAAAGAACATTTGAAGAACTCGCCAAGGGAAGTCGGTTTTGTTGCTCAGCTGAGCAATCATTTGTTGTCTATTTTTTTTTTTTCAGCAGGTTGTTGTTCAGCTTTGCGACATTTTCGCTTGCCTCTGGCGGGTTCATTGTGTTTGTTCGCGAGAACAAAATTGTGTGTTCATTGTCTGTGATGGGCCTATTTGCTCTACCACAGCAATGAAAATTTTTGCTTGGCTTTTTAGCCAGAAAAAAGACCATGTGTTCACAGTTGTGAACAAATTGTGTTTGCTGTAACACAAGAGTGGAAAATTTTTTTTGCATTCCAGCCAAAAACTTTGTGTTCACGTTGGTGAACGGATTGTGTATTTACTGTTTGTGGTGGGTGTATTCGTCCTATCACAACAGTAAAAATATTTTGTGGAGTACCGTATATAGGAGTACCTAGGAAGAAGCCGGGATTACCTTTGGCTGAAGTATTTTTCCGTGTTTTGAAGTGTTTTTTCTCCTTTTCTGTCTGTTTTTTTTTAAACTGTTGTTATTTTATTTTTTTTATTTTTTCGTCTTCATTTTCGTTTTCTTTGCTTGAACTATCGAAGAACTTTATATAAATATGGAAAAAGTAAAAAGTAACTGTGAAGCCACTGCCTTGGAATGGGAATTGTGCCCACCCAGGCGGTGGTTGGATGAAATGGAAAAGAGGACAGTGGTCTTGCGGACCTATTCTAGGTCACGCAATGCCATTGCCCTCTTCAACAAGGAAAAAAATTGAAGAAGAACTAGCATGCTGTTTGCCAAATAGAAAGTTTTTCATAACCAGGAGAGTCAAATATGCAACGGTGTGGTTACAGTTTGACTCCCCTGACGAGGCTGCTATTGTGGCTAGTCAGCCCCTGCAGGGGAGGAGATTTTGTTCCTCCCCTCTTATTGCGGAAAAAAATTGTTAGAGCCTGGGTATGTGGGCTGCCCCCGGGCACGAAGGCGTTATGGTTAGAAGATACCATACGGCGGGGCCTGGGAGACAGCGGACCCAGGCTACTAAATGTAGACGTGGCTCCCGCAGTTGACTGGGAAGGGTCAAAGGCAACTTTGACCCTATGGAGCCCCGTGACTGTGGGAGACATTATTTTTCCCGATTTCTTGAAAATGGCCGGGTCCAGATACCGATGATGCTTGAGGGACGCCCCTTCAAGTGTCACCTGTGCCTAAAGCTTGGCCATATCCACGGAAGAACTGCCCCAGGGCCGCAGGAAGACCCCGGAACAGAAAAAGAAAAGTGTGCCCCGCATCGGAGGGGAAGAAGGAGGAGAAAGTCGTGGAGACAGAAGCCCCCACGAAACGAAAAAGAAAGGTGAGCAACGACAGTTGCTCACCAGTGAAAGCTGCGGGAGAAGCGGAGGGTCACTCGGGTGTGCTGATGGAGGCCCCAGCTCCCGCAGAAGAAAGGAAGAAAAAAAGAAAAAAGAAAAACGGGAGACGGGTGGCGAAGGCCATTCTGGCGCCGACCGAACCACCAGTCCCTCCGGTGGGAATTGTGCTACCGGAGAGGGAGA
Source organism: Octopus bimaculoides (assembly GCF_046866305.1). Classification (NCBI taxonomy): domain Eukaryota; kingdom Metazoa; phylum Mollusca; class Cephalopoda; order Octopoda; family Octopodidae; genus Octopus; species Octopus bimaculoides. The sequence continues at coordinate 40,376,126 of NC_142939.1, forward strand.
CTCTGTCAGCGGGAATTGTGCCGCTGACAGAGCAGTGTGAAGTCCCTCCCTCCGAGGAGGAGGAGGAGTCTGTCTTTCTGTACCTCGAGAAAGGGACTATAGAAAGGTTTTTGGACAGGGAGTGCGGCCAGGAAAGATCCTTCTCGGCTTGCACGACCAGTTCAACATGGCCTCCGCAGGTAGCTGCGGAGGTCGTAACTGGTAGGATCTTGTCAAGAATAAGGTCCAACTTTGACAAGAATGATTTTATCTGCTTCGTCACAGACTCCAGCTTATCAATGCGGACTTGTCTGCAGGCAGCAAGTAAATTGCTTAGGAGTTGTGACGGGACGAATTGATTAACTTATGACTGGTTGTTTTGTTTTTTGAACATTGTAGTACTGATGTTATTATTGTAATATTATATTGTAATTACTGAACAAAGGTTTTCGAGGGGTTGCCAGTCGGTGGGCGCTAGTGCCCCTGTCATTTTTTCCTCTATGTTTTTTTCTCATCTCACATTAATGTATTTGTCCAGCCCTGGTGGCTAATTCAATGAAATAAAGAAGCTTGCTTCCCCGGTAAGGAGATTGCCTCACAGCGCATGAGCAAAACAAAGGGGTTGTTGTCAGCCAAAGAGACAACACGGTTAATTATGGCTCTATTGTAATTTTCAGTTTACAAAGGATAATTAAAAACGCAGCTGGAAGCTAGGAGAGATTTTGTTTTGGGGGTATAGTGGGGCTATGTTATTGTATTGTTATTCTTTACAAATAGGGTATCTCCGCTGGTCTCGAGGCATTTTTTCCCTCCTTTCGTTGCGCTTGTTTTGTTTTATTGAAGAACTTTCGGTAGGCGTTGTCTAGCTGTAAGAATTCCTATTACTTCTGTGTTTTTCTGAAGATTGGTTTGTAATTTTTTCTGAAAGACTTTTTTGTGTTTAGGCAAACAGCTGTTTTTATGCCTAAAAATCATTATGGAGTACCTATATTGAATTACCTAGGACTGTGAGGAGTTCGAATAGGCCAAGACATTCAATTTGAACAACACGTAAATTTAACTTTGTGAACTGCTTTACGTCGTTGAAGCACCGAACATTGTTGCCACGCTAGTCTGTAGCGTGGCGAATTAAGTAGCTCAGCTGCGAGGTGGGGCTGTTTGTGTTCGGCCTGCCTGCAGTTGAGCAAATTGATTCACGTTTTAGTGAATAATTGTTTTCATTGGGAAAATTATTTTGGGGGCGTATCCCGACTCCAAAAAATAGAACTTTTTAGAAAATTCGTAGAAGCTCACTGTGTCCCGGGTTCGAATTGGAGTACCAACGGGCCTGGAGTACCGGAGTGGCTGAAGACTTGTGTTTTGTTTTGGAACTGTTAAAGTGTTTCCTTTCCTTCCTTCTTCCACCCTTTTGTGACTTTCTTTTTCTTTTTCTGAACTGTTTTTCCTTTCTTTTCCTTTTCCTTTTTCTTTTGGTGAACTTTTATTTGACTTTTTTTTTGCACTTTAACAGACATGGAAAAAAAGTAGAAACAATGAAGCCACTGTCTTGGAGTGGGAGGTTGTCCCACCCAAGCAGTAGATTGAAGAGACAGAAAAGAGGACAATGGTCTTGCGGACCTATTCCAGGTAACGCAACGCCATTGTCCTCTTCAATAAAGAAAAAATAATGAAAGAGCTGGCAAGCTGTTTGCCAGCCAAAAGTTATTGTATTACAATGGGAGTCAAATCCGCAACGGTGTGGTTGCTATTTGACTCCCTCGAAGAGGCTGGCATAGCGGCCAGCCAGTCCCTGTAGGTGGAGGAAATTTTGTTCCTCTCCACTTATTGCGGGAAAGGAATCACCAGAGACTGGGTGTGTGGACTGCTCCCGGGTACCAAGGCTGGGTGGATCTCTGATGCCATCAGGCGGGGCTTGGGGGACAGTGAGCCTAAGCTCCTCAATGTCAACATGGAGCCTGGGGTCGACTGGAAGGGGTTAAAGCTAATTTGACGCTCTGAACCCCAGTGGCAGTAGGAGACATGATGTTTCCAGACTGTTTGAAAATGGCCGGGTCCAGGTACCCACTGATGCCTGAGGGACGCCTCCACAAGTGTAACCAGTGCCTGGAGCCTGGCCATATAAGGAAAAACTGCCCTAAGGGCCGTGGGAAGGCCCCGGAGCAGGATAAAGAAAGTGTGCCCGTCGACCCCCCCTCCATTGGAGGAAGAAACGGTGAAAGTCGTGGAGGCGGAAGCATACACGAATAGTAAAAGGAAGATGAGCAACGGCAGCTACTCACCAGTTAAAGAGCAGTCTGAGGATGAAGAGAAGGGCCCCCGGGTGTGCCGGTGGAGGCCCCACCCCTGGCAGACGAAAAAAGAAAAAAGGGGGAAAAAAAGAAACGGGAGACGGATGGTGGACGTCACTGTGCCGCCGGCCGAACCTGAGGCCACTCCGGTGGGTAGTGTGCTACCGGTGCGGGAGGCTCTGCCAGTGGGAATTGTGCCACTGGCAGAGCAGGCCGCGGTCCCTCCCGGTGACGAGGAAGCAGAGATTATCCTCTGTTACCTCAAGGGAGGGCCCGTTGAGCTTTATTTGGATACGTGTTTGGATCGGCAACGTTACGATTCGACCGCTATAGACCATCCAAGTTGGCCTCCGCAGGTGTGTGCGGAGATCAAATATGTCAGTGAAGGAAATGAAATTGAAAGGATTTGTGACAAGAAGGACTTCGTCCCCATGAAGCCGGGCCAGCCATTGCGGGCTTTCCTGCAGGCAGCAGGAATTTAGCTTGGGGGCCCGGATCTGGAGGACTATAGAACTTGATTTGATTTGATTTTGTTGTTGTAATGATGATTTTTATTGAACAAGGTTTTTGAGGGGTTGTCGGTCGGCGGGCGCCGGTGCCTCTCCCATTTTTTACTCATCTTTTTGTATTCATTTCATTCATTAATGTCCGTGTCCAGCCCGCAAATTCTTTATGTCTGTTTGTTTTTGTACCCTCTATGTAATGCCTTTATGGCAAAATTTATGAAATAAAGAAGCTTGCTTCACCGCGCATGAGCAAAACAAAGTGGTTGTTGTCAACCAAAGAGACAACATGGCTAATTCTGACTCTGTTATAAATTCCAGTTCATGAGAGAAAATTAGTAACGCGGCTAAAAGGTAGAAGTTTTGTTTTTGGGGTATAGTGGGGCTACGTTATTTTATTGTTATTTTTTACAAATAGGGTATCTCCACTGGCCTCGAAGCATTTTTTTCTCCTTTGGTTGCGTTTGTTTTAGTGAAGAATTATCGGTGGGCGTTACCGCGCCGCAAGAATTCTTTCTATTTCTGTTTTTTTTTTCTGAAGACTTTCTGTATTTCAAATTTTTTCTGAAAGACTTTGTAAACGGTTTTTTTTTCTTGTTTATAAAAATAAGTGTTGCTTGTTGCAAAGTTCGCGGCGAACATCTATTTTTATGCCTAAAGTCACTGTGGAGTACCTATATTGGATTACCTAGGATTGCCAGGAGTTCGAATAGGCCAAAAGACATTTAACTTGAACAACACGGCGGATGTAGCTGTGTCGTAAATTCAATTTATGGAAAAAATTGAAAATTTATGAAGATTTTCACAATTGCATTGTACTGCGAGCGCCAGTATTTGTGAACCAATTATTGGATTACCTATATTGGAGTCCATAGGCCTGGTCAGGAGTCCAAATATGCCAGAGGACAGACATTTAAATGTGAACTTTGATTTTTCTTTTTTTTTGTTTGTTTATTATTATTTTTTTTGCAATTAAAACATGAACAATAGAAAAAATACCACTGCTTTGGTGTGGGAAATTAACCCACCCAAAGAATGGATGACAGATTTCGAAAGGAGGACGGTAGTTCTAAGGACTTATTCAAAGTCGTTAGATACCATTGTCCCCTTTTCTAGGCTAGAAATAGAAAAGGAGCTGGCGGAGTACATGTCGGCGATAAAGCATATCGCCAGGGGTTCCAAATATGCAACTATATGGTTGCTGTTTGGAACCCCGGAGATGGCATGTAAGTTCGCCAGTCAGCCCCTGGAGGGGGAAAAATTTTGTTCCTCCCCTCTTATTGTGGGAGAAAATGTAAACGGGCGTTTGTCTGCGAGTTGCCACCGGGTTTAA
>NC_142939.1:40387728-40392728 GCF_046866305.1 Octopus bimaculoides
AACAACAGCAACAACAACGACAACGACACAAATGTCCTTGCTAACACGACCACTGTCCTCACCACTGCTACTACCAGTGACAATAACAACAGCAACAACAACAGGACACCGAGCTTCAACACCAACACCACCACTACTTCGACAAACTCTGCCGCCACTACCACCACCTTTGAACCTGGCAGTACCAACACCACTGTCAATACCACCATCAACAACTACAAGACGAACAAGATAAACAACACCACAAACGCCACAAACAACATATCTGCCAGCATCACAAAAACAAATTTTGCCGATGCAACGAAAGAAAAAAGAACAATATTAACATTCACCCAAAAACAAATCAATGACACAAAATCCCTTCTCACGAAAGAAGGTGACACTGTACAAATACACATACCAAAAGCAATTATTGAAAATACAAACAAGAAGCACATATCATACAGACTTATCAACAAGAAAACGAAGCGACCGGAGAATTTCTCCACCCAAAAAATTGAGATTTGTCTCAAACCGATATGGCCCTTTCAAAGTCATGTTACTTGGGGACGAAAATTTGCCACGGTCCTAGTACGCTTTAAGAGCGAACAGTTAGCGAAGGAATTTTCAACACTCTCTCTCCACACAGATGACTTGGTGATGATACCGAGTTATCTTGGACAGAGAGTGACGAAGGTGACAGTAAAGAATGTCCCTTCACAAGTGGAAACACAGTGGATAGTAGGTTCTATATGCCTCGAAATGGAGGAGGCAAATATATTAGAAATTGCTACTGCAGAGGAGAAAAACTGGGAAGGGGGAAAAAAAGTCGAAGTCCTCCTCCACATCACTGAAGAGGAGTGCCAAAAGATCCCCACACACATCCAACTGGCAAAGGACCACAAGTTATATGTAGTGGTGGAAGGAAGGCGACCACGTTGTTATGTATGCGGCAGCGAGGCACACCTCAAGGACAGTTGCCCAACCGCCGCCAACCAAAAAAAGCAACAAGGGCAACCACCAAAACCCAGAAAAAAAACCCTACTACCAACACCACCATCAACAATCAAAACAAGAGAAACACAAGCAACACTGGCAACTGAGAAGACAACAGCATCTGCAAAAACAACAAGTGAGGAAGCAGGGGAAAAGAAAGAAAATTCCAAGACTGTTTCCCCCTCCCCCACATCACACACACCTCACACAAATAACAAGCCATCAGCACCAACAAAAACAGCAACACAACCACTCACACAAGCACACACAGACGCTCACAATTTGCCCCTACCCCCTTCCGATTCCTCAGAACCTTCGTCGGAAGATGAAAGTAATGAGGAATGGCAAATAGCCCAGAAAGGAAGGAGGAAGAGGAGCAAGAAAAGAAAAGCAAACACAAACAAAGCAGGGAGATACACAACTCCCGAAAACACTCCAGACACCAACACAAGCACACACAACTACAACACAAGCAACAAAACCCCAAAAGCAAGTACACACACAATGCTCACTGCCATCAACACAAAGAACTCAGAGTTGATGGAATACATCAACACAAAAACAAACATAACAAACGAAGACATAAAAACCAGCAACCACCCATACACAACACCGCCAGAACACATCAAAATACTACACATAACACCAACCCTACACCACACACTAAAATCTATTTTTCCAAAGGCAGTTGGCAAATGCCAAAAATACCTGGCGAAAAAACTATATAGTGATCTCCTCGAAGAAAACCCGAAGGAGGAGACACAAAAACTCTCAAACGGTAAGTGACTCTCTTTATAAAACTTTAACACTCAAATCAAAATGATGCTCAAGATTGGTTGTGTAAATGCGCGTGGCTTGGGGTCCCCTTGGAAACAAGGGTACCTCCTAAATGACATAAAGTCACATAAACTAGAAATCATAGCCATAAGCGAGACCAGACTCCATGATCCGCGGGCCCTATCGTCCATGTTTGGCAGACAGTTTAACATTTATTTTTCTCCCTGTCTGCCGAGAATGGGCGGTAGTGGCACGGCGGTACTCTTTCGCAAGAGTCTGGATCTCGAAGTAAAGACAGTATTCATAGACCCGGAGGGTAGATTGGTTGTTCTGGATGTCGATGGCAGCGATGGGTGTGCTTTTCGACTCATATCAGTATACGCACCACCTTTAACAGGTAGGCCGGATTTCTTTCGACGTCTAGAAGTATTCCTAGGAACGTCTCGTCCTTTACTTTTAGTGGGGGATTGGAATGCTACCTTGGACACGCATCTAGACTATGTGGGCAGAGATAGGAATAGACGGGGATGCAAATGCCTCAAAGACCTGCTTTCAACTGTCTGACAGGTACCGACTCGATTACCCGAATGCGCCAATGTGGACATGGACAAACCGCATCGGGTCGTCGAGATCGTATCTAGATAGAATACTGTGTAGGAGAGTAGATAGAGATAGCATAGGGTGTCCACAATTTCACATAGTCAGCTACACGGATCACAAACTTGTGACGTGTACGCTAGACTTAGATAAGACACATAGGCAGGGCTCCGGTTACTGGAAACTAAACGCGTCTTTCCCGTCGAGACCAGTTTTCAGAGACCGGATTAGCACGTTAGTAAAGAGGGCTTTGACAGGAGCCATCATCAATAACAAATGGTGGTTTGCCCTCAAGAGAGCAATAAAAGCAGAAGCGGTTAGGTATAGCAAAGCACTAGCCATAGACAGAAACAGAGTAGAGGGTGAACTAGTTAAGAAGCTAGAAGAGGCAATTAGAAGTGGCATCGCATCCGACGTTTTGGCGGCGAGGTTGGCCCTTGACCAACACTTCAACGCCAAACACGAAGGGTGCGTTGTCAGGGCTAGGATGCGTGCTCTAAGAAACGAAGGTGTTGGAGCCGCACGAGAGGCCCGGGTGGCAGAGGCGCAACAGGGCAACAAAGCCACCATTCGGTCTCTGGTGGACGAACAGGGGCGCGAACTGCTCGAGCCAAGCAAAATGTGTGAGGCCTTTCAGCGGCACTTTGCTCGACTGTTTGGGACGAATGGCGAGCGAGAACGCAGGGTGGACTTCAGTGCCTACCTGCACAGCTTGCCACGACTCTCGGCAAGAGAAGCGGAGTGCTGCGAAGGTGCCATCACGGCGGCGGAAGTGAGGGACGCGATGGCGGGATGCTCGAGGGACAAATCTCCGGGTTTGGATGGTCTGCCCTACGAGCTTTACAACTGTAAGCCAGACTTGTTTGGAGACGTCTTGGTGGCGGTGTACTGTAACTGGCAGCAAAACGGGAGCATTCCCGGTTTTGTGAGTCGAGGAGCCGTAACGCTGCTGAAGAAAGATCCAAACAAGGGGGACGTCATAGATAACTTTAGGCCCATCACTCTGCTCAATGCAGACTTGAAAATTTTGGCCAAGGTGTTAGCCAAGCGGTTGGCGCTTGTCATCGAGAAACTGATCGGCAAGGCGCAAACGTGCGCGGTGCCGGGCAGGAGCATCCATGACAACCTCCATCTGATGCGCTACATCATAGAGAGGGTAGTTAAGGAACCTGGCATGGGTGGGGCCCTGATCAATTTAGATCAATCGAAAGCTTTCGATAGGGTAGACCACCAATACTTGGAGGCTGTCCTCATAGCAGCCGGCTTCGGTCCCATTTTCCGCGGCTGGATGGCTGCCTTGTACAGAGGCATCCGTTCGGTAGTTCGCGTCAATGGGCATCTATCAAGACCCTTCGACATTGCACGTTCGGTCCGTCAGGGATGCCCCCTCTCGTCGCTTCTGTACGTGTTGACTCTCGAGCCACTACTGCGGAAGCTGGCGACGCTGAGGGGCATCCCGCGAGAGTTGGGATGCGGGACGAGCGTGTCGGCATACGCGGACGACGTCACCGTCATAGTGTCTAGCCAAAAGCACATCGAGCTTGTCGGCGAGACACTGAGAGACTACGAAGCGGTAACGGGAGCGAAAATCAACCGGGATAAGTCAGTGGGCTTGCGGCTCGGCACCTGGAGAAGCAACCCCATGCCGTCAAGTAGCGCCTCCGTCGTGGGACGTTGGACTGACGGTCCGGTTGAGATGCTCGGGGTCTGGTTTGGTCCAGACCTCCAAACGGAGAAGAACTGGGACGAGATAACGAGAAGGGTAGCCACTCTAGCCCGGCAATGGGCCGAGAGGAAGCTTTCCCTGAAAGGTCGGGCGGAGGTGGCGAACACGTACATCGCGTCCGTCATCTACTACCGCCTGACCGTCGTTCCTTGTCCCGACCCTACCATCACCAAACTGGAGCGCATCCTCTTCCGCTTCTTGTGGAAAGGAAGCGTTCCGATGGTTAGGCGATCCGTTTGCTGCCAACACCCGTTAAAAGGAGGACTGGGCATGCCGTGGTTGATGATGCGCAGACACGCGCTGAGACTGCGACATCTCCGGCTCTACGTAGACAGCGGTGAACAGGTGTGGTCACCGTTTGTGCGGCGCGCTTTCCCGCAGCTCGTCTCCATGACCGAACTGCAGTCGTGGATCAAGAAGAGGCCGAGGAAGGGCGAATGGCACCGCGAGTGTCGCGCTGCTCTTCGGCAACTCCAACAACCCGGGTCAACCTTGAGCGACTGCATCACAACTAACGCATTCTATAGTGGATTAGTGGAGGGAAGGTACGACGACGATCTCGGGGCGAACCTGGGCGTCGACGAGGAATACCTGACCCGCCTGTTTAAGACGACCTTCGGGCCGGGACCTATGGACAACTTCCAGAGATCCCTGGCCTGGCAGTGCTATCGAGAAGCACTACCCGTTCGGGATAAGCTCTACAGGCATGGCTCGAGAAACACGGGGCCGACCTGTCCGAGATGCCGGCAGAGCGACGAAACCGTTCTGCACGCACTCGTACAGTGTCCCACCATTTCCGAGCTGTGGGCTTACGTCGAACAACTGCTATCGCGTGTGGGACGAGTCGGTCTATCAGCCGAGTCTATCGTGAATATTGTCGCGCCTCCTTCCTTTAAACGGGAAGGAAGAGCTATTTTCATCGTAC
>NC_142939.1:40395228-40405228 GCF_046866305.1 Octopus bimaculoides
ACCGTTGACCGGATGCCTGGTTTGGATGCATGCGGATAGTGGATTAAACGCTACCATGAGCCAAGTTTAACACAATCTGTCGTCTGGTTTAACACTTATTGCTAGATGTTAAACCGGGTATCATGCTAAATCTACCACACAAGATAAAGAATCAACCACCAGACAGATTTCTAAACAGTTATTGCCTACAAAATTACATTTACAAGGTCTTGGTCGGTCGAGTTACAAGCATTTGCCGCTATATGTTTCTCAAACCAATGGCAGAAGCACAAAGGCTTTCGGCGCTATCTCCTCATTTTCCAATTATTCTTTGCCAATGTCATCGTTATTGTTATTGTCGTCGACGTCGTCGTTGTTGCTGTTGTCATTGGTTCAAGGTGAATCCAGGTTGAATCATTGACGCACACATACACAATTACATTCACGCCTTTTAACATAGACTTGCACAAACATATACGTAGACATCCGTTCATAGACATGAACACACATACACGTACATACACGCATGCACGTACATACTCATAGACATACGCTCATACAAATACACTTAGATATATATATGTGTGTATGTGTGTTTGTCTCCCCAGCACTGCTTGACAACCGGTGTTGGTGTGCTTATGTCCCCGTAAATTAGCAGTTCACCAAAAGAGACCCACAGAATAAGTATAAGCTTAAAAAATATGTCTTTGGGTCGATTTGTTCGTTTAAAACCGTTCAAGGCGGTGCTCTAGCATGGCTGCCGTCAAATGACTTAAGTCGAAGAATAACAGAATACATATACACACACACACATAGACATACGTTCATGGAAATAGATACATTTACGCATACACATACACGCATACACGCAGTCAAACGCATTCACAAGCACATAGACATTGTCATAGACATACATTCTTATATATAGATATATTTGTATCTTCACATACGCACTTACACACAAACCTATGTTCATACAAACACATACACATTCACGTACACATACATTCGTTACAAGTCTGTTAGCAGACAATACCTACAACCATAACTATTGCCAGCTTCCTCGACATCATCAGTCGACCTTGACTTGAAGATGGCGGAGGTAATTAGCGGCGATAAACGAGGATTACGTTAATGATATCTAAATCGTATGTCCGTTTCTGCAAATGTAATTATATAGACATCATTAATTACTGAAAGTAGATGGACGTAACATAAGTGAAAGCCATTGTTTTCGTTTTAAGCGTTCAATGTACGATTGTGAAATCGACTGTCGGCCATGAAGAATGGCTACAGAAAACTCTTTATAGAAATGAAAAACGAAAGAAAAAAAAGGCAAAATATATTTATCGTCTGCTCGCTTCATTTGATTTAAGATTTAACGATATCAATTGGCCTTAATTGCGGACAAAAGTAATTTATTCTAATGGGTTTTCGCAGCAGTATCTTCGGAAATATCAAGAATAACTGTCTCTCAGTCGGGGATAAATATACTTTTATCATCGACATCACATTCATAGTTAACTTCAATTAATTCGTTCATTTCGATTAAATTATGGGTTGAAAATTAACGGAGATTAAAATGTTGGCAACAAACTAACCATATAGGTGAGATCTGATGGAGATCGTAGTAGTAGTAGTAGTAGTAGTAGTAGTAGTAGTAGTAGTAGTAGTAGTAGTAGTAGTAGTAGTAGTAGTAGTAGTAACAGTAGTAGCAACAGAAGCAGCAGTAGCAGCACTGACAGAAGCAACAATAGTAGTAGTGGCAGCAGCATTAGCAGCAGTTGTAGTAGTAGTAGTAGAATTAGCAACAGCAGCAGTAGTAGTAGCAGCAGCTGCAGTAACATTAGCGGCAGCAGTAGCAGCAGCAGTAGTAGTAGTAGTAGTAATAATTGTAGTGGTGGTGGTGGTAGTTGCTGGAGTAGAAGTATTTGGTGTTGCTCTTACTGCTATTTTTGTGGTTTAACTGGAGGTCAATTGTCAGCAAGCAAATCTATCATCAAGTAACGTTCCAAGCGTGACCATCCCATCATTTGGAGGATTTTTTTTTTGTTTTGTAGGTTTTTTTCTTTCAAAGTTTGTTTTCACTGCTGATGCGTAGAACGATAGAAAGGGGGAGGTTTTGTTGGCAATGAGTTTCTAGCGGAATCGGTTGAGCTTCGGAACAATGGCTTTCAGCTTCATCGTTGCCGTCATATCATTTAACCATCGTCATTAGCATCACCAGTACCACACCAGCCTAACCACTGCCACCGCTATCATCATCACCATCATCATCATCATTACCACCGCCACCACCACCATCGCCACCACCACCACCACCACCACCACAACAACAACAACATTACCAACAAAATCACTACCAAACCACCAGCAGCACCACCACCATTATCCAACACTGCCTCATCATCATCATCATCATCGTCATCATCATCATGATCATCATCAACAACAACCACAGTTTTTACAGAGAAACTTGATATGACGTATTTTTTTTTTTATTCGAAATTAATCCCAGAAGTCGCCGGAAATGTGTCGTTTGTCATTTGTTCTTTCTCCGCCCCCACAAGAATCAATTACAACAATAATAATGGACAAAATCTCACAACAGTTTGAGAAAAAGAGAAAAAAAACTGCAAAAAAAAGGGGGAGCGGGTGGAATTTACCTGCTGACAAAAGTGAATTCTTCAAATGGTTATCTTTGATGTCATATATATTCCTCAGCGCCAGCATAATATGGCAACTGTATCAACAATGACAGAGTTATTATCGTCAAACTTTACCAACTTCGATAATATTTTCCCAACACAGGTGTATCCGATATGATTGGTAAATATGTTCTTTGATCAATTGATTGGTATCGAACAGACGTTTTGTCGGTCGTTGATGAAATTATCAATATTGATGAAAATTTTCCGTGACGAACAGGCATAAACGAGAATAAACTGCTTTCACGAGAGACGATCGATGTGGAATCAATCATATTGCTTTTCTCAATGATTGGTTTTATGATTAGCAAAGATCAGAGATAAATTGTTGAGGTTTTTTCTTCATGGACGCTGGTTTGGTTCTGTTGGTAAGACGACCGCTTAACAACCACGTGGCTTCGGGTTCAACCCCACTGTGCGACATCTTGGACAAATATCTTCTACTACAGGCCCAAGCCGACCAATATCTTGCAAGTTCATTTGGTAGATGGAAACTGTACAGAATCCCATCGTATCACTCTCTCTCCCTCTCCTTCCCCCTCACTCACTTTCTCTCGGTTTGTCTGCCTCTTGGTATATATGCATATATATGTATGTGTACGTGTGTGTGTGTGAATGTCATTGTCCTTGCTTTTTGTCACTCACCGACACTTGACAACCGGTGTTGGTTTGTTCGCATCTCCGTAACTTAGCGGTTCTGCAAAAGATACCGATAGAATAAGTAGCAGACCTTAAAACAAGACTGGGGTCGATTTGTTCCTCTAAAAAGCTTTCAAGGGCGGTGCCCCAGCATGACCGCAGTAAAAGACAAAAGATAAACGATTCAGCCTTCTCAGAAGAATGCAAATTTACTTTCTGAGATTAATTCATAATTTTTTCAAATTATTTCCCCTTTTTTTTTCTTTTGGGTAAAAAAGAGGAGACAACCGTTACCATCAGTTTCTTTTTGTGCTTTTTTTCTTCAACGAAGAGAGAAGTATTAGCTGCATCATCATCATCATCATCACCACTGTCCTCATCATCATCATCGTCATCATCATCATCATCATCGTCGTCGTCGTCGTCGTCATCATCACTAGTACCGCCATCATCATCACCACCATCACCACCACCACTACCACCATCATCATCATCATTATCATCACCATCATCATCACTATCACCACCGTCTCTTATAGCCCGTCTCTTCTATCTGCTTCACAACCTCTCCCGAAGCTATCACTAGCCCATCCGTACATTTGATTTTGCTTCTCTTCAAGACTCACACATTTTCAGTCCGAACTCCATTCTGATATCAGCACTGAAAGTATACACCGTATCAACGAGGGAACTGACTTGGGATTCATCTTTACCATAAAGTTTGAGGTCATCTATGAGTAACAAATGGTTGACTTTTTGTGGGCGGCTTTTGAATACATACTCAGCTTTTGCTTTCCTCAGAATCAGTGTTAGTGGTATCAAGCACAGTACAAAGATCAGTTGGGACAGACAGTCCCCTTGGAAGATGCCCCTCCTGATTTCTACTGTCCCTAAACTTCTTCCGTATGCTGTCCTCCAATTCGCCCTATTTTTTCCAAGCAATCGCTCAACATTCGATGCAATACCAGATAGGTTCATGCACTCCATCATCCAAGAATGTGGGATCATTTCGTACGCCTTACGATAGTCGATCCATGACATGGCTAAGTTACTTTTCATCGTCTTGCAGTCACTAAGTACAGATTTGTCTATCAGGAGTTGATCCTTGGTACTTCTGCACTTACGCTTGCAACCCTTCTGCTCATATGGCAGGACTCCATTTTTTTCCAGATGTTAGTATATTGACTCTGCGAGTATTCCAGTTAAAAATTTCCACATAAGTGACAAACAGGATATCAGCCTGTAATTGTCTACCGTATTGCCTTTTTCCATGTTTTTCAAGCACAGCACTGTCTGACCCAATGTCAACCGCTCTGGTGTTACTTGGCCGGCATTTAACAAGGTGTTGAGTTGCGCAGCAATTCGTGCAAGATATTCACCAAATCTTTTGATCCATCTAGTCCCGGGGCCTTCCAGTTGCTCATTTTTTTTTTTTTTGCTGATTTCCTTTACTTCCCTAACTGAAATGACTAATTCTGCCTGTTTTGCACAGACTACTGTTTGTTTCAGTTCTTGCAACCATTCAGCGTCTTTCTTGTGCTCCTTGTCTTTGCTCCAGATGTCACTCCAAAACCTTTGACTTTCAATGTTATCTGGTACCAACTTTTCATCTGTGCACTCTCCATTTATTTCTTTATAGAATTCATTCTGATCTACTCTGAATCACCTATTCTGGTGGTAACCCTTCATTCTTTGGTCGTATCTTACCATCTTTGCTTTCTTTGCAACGAGGCGCTATTTCAGTTCCTCCATTACCACTTTCAGGCCCTTTCTTTCAATATTATACTTCCTTTTCAGCGCTCTGTAGTTTTGTTCGCTTTCAAGCTCCCCTTTCTCTTTTCGGTCTAACACAGAGATTACTTTCGAGAGCATATCTAGCCCTGCCTGGATTCTCCTTTTCCACCATGGATCTTTTCTGTTGTCACTCCCATTATATTTCATTTTCTTGACATCAACACCCACGTTTTCTGCTACAACAATAATTGCTGTCTTGATCAAATTATTTGTTTCTGTGATGTTTGTTCTGATGTATTTCAGAAATTCATTGACGTTTTTCGTTTCTTGGTTCAATTTCCACCGATCAACCCTTTTAAGGTTGCAAATAATGTCGTTATCGTTCTCCCGTAGTCTTGCCTTTATTCTGTCGTAGATTGCCTTTTGTTCATCTGTCATGTCGCATTAGTTTTATTGTCCTCTTTCAGACCATCTGTATGCCTCTCATCAAGTAAGCTACCACTGCTCCTTTATTATTATTATTATTATTATTATTATTATTATTATTATTATTATTATTATTATTATTATTATTATTATCATTATCATCATCATCGTCATCGTCGTCGTCATCATCATTTATTGATTGATTATGCATTACCGTGGTTATTTTTCTTTTTATGTAATATCTATTTTATTGTGCTTTTATCTTTTATTATTTTGTGCTCCGTTTTATGATTTTATTAAAGATAATTACGGTTGGCAATTTAACCAGCGAGTAACAAATAAATTGGTTGATAATGGAACGGTGCTGGAAGACAAAGGCTACTGAAAATATTCAGCCACAGATCAAATACGGACAACTAAAGGAAAAAATGTTTATTAAAACTACAAACCGCGATTGACTAAACTATAACAATGTACTAAACAGATCCATTTACTAACAAGTAAATCGTCAGAACATTACACGAATGGAGTTTGCTCTAAAACATACATACAGACCCAAACACAGGCAACCATACACACTAACATGCATGCGTGCATACATGAATACATACATACAAACATACATACATACATACATAGACATATGCATACATACATACATAGTACATACATAATTACATGCATACATACATTCATGCATAAATAAATAAATAAATACATACATACATACATACATATATAGACACATGCATGCATACATGTATACATAATTACATACATGCATACACACATATATACATACATTAGTACATAAATACATACATATATACAAACATACATACATAAATACACACATACATACATAGATACATGCATACATAATAATTACATACATGCATACACACATGCATACACACATGCATACACACATGCATACATACATATATACATACATACATACATACATACATACAAACATACATACATAAATACACACATACATACATACATACATACATGCATGCATACATACATAC
The DNA here is from genome assembly GCF_046866305.1 of Octopus bimaculoides. Taxonomy (NCBI): domain Eukaryota; kingdom Metazoa; phylum Mollusca; class Cephalopoda; order Octopoda; family Octopodidae; genus Octopus; species Octopus bimaculoides. Next base: position 40,401,752 of record NC_142939.1, read on the forward strand.
ATAGATACATACATACATACACACATACATATATATCTACGTCTATCGTTCAGGAGACCGCTACATCACATTACACTTCAAAATCTATGCATTTGTAATCCAAGAACAGAAGATTGCTACGAAATGCCTAATCAACAAAAGAGACGGTGAAGACGTTAGAACTCCAAGATGCAACCGAAAATGTAGATTATGTCATGTTTCTGTGGAAGACATCACACAGCTGCCAAAAACTGTCATCAAGTTACTATCTCCCAATGCGAAATGACATTGTCGCAAAAATAAAATACAATGACATTCGGAAAAAAAACTCTGCGAGAATAAATAGGGAGACTACCCTTGTCATTGAATATATACACAAACATAAAGCAAGGAATAGCGGTGGAACATTCCCACCAAAATATTCTTCAAGTGTAAACATAGGCCGAATATTGTTATTTGGGACAGATAAAAAAGGGGTATATACCGTTGTAGAAGTCAGCTGCCCTGCTGATGTAAATAGCCCTTTGGAAATTGAAGACAATGAAGATAACTATGGATAGCTGTTTCGAAATCTCCAGCTTCTGTATCCCGATTATAGTTTTACATTTATATCAATATCAAATGATGCATTTGGCTTTGTGAGTAAATACCTAAGTGACATTTTCAATGAGCTAGGGTTTTCAGAAAAAGAAATTAACCAACTAACTCGCACAATACAAATCCATTCTGTAAGCGGAACAGCAAAAACATACAAGACTTTTCTCAAGTTTAAAATCTGACATTGTTTTCGTTATCTACATTCCAACGATTAAGCGTTGTATCTTTGTGGAAACCAACTCTTTCCTCGGAAGAAAAATTCAAATATTTAGAAACAGAAGAGAACATACATACGAGCTTACATACAGACAAGCAGATAGAGAGAGCTAATCTAGATACTATTATTCACATACAAGCAATCTATTTATAATTATTCTGATAATTTGTTATCCATAACGTCTCATGACTCAGTTACTGGATTAACACAGTCTTGACATTTGATGCAGTTACTCTCTACGCTTTTACCTTGACCAATTGCGTAGACATAATGCGCATGCGCAATTGTCAATCATACTCTCACATGGCAAATTCATTGAACTTGATAGTCTTAACTTTTGACATAAAAATCGTTCATACAGTCAAATGACCTGATCAAACTACATTTTAATTGACAGCAATTTGAACCATGATCTTTTCACAAATAGAAGAGAGTATCCAAACACAGGTCAGAGTCAAGACAAATGCAGCATAGCACCCGGTTTCCTCATGTCCTACGACTTTTGAAAGTCATGAAATTTCGAAACTGGTTAGGTTAATGTAAAAAAAATCTTAAAGATTCCAAACACATTCTCAGATTGTTTCTTTATAAATTTACTCGTGCGTAAAAACCTATGTTTCTGCAAGTCTATATGTATATATGTCATTATTCAGTTTATTTCAAAATTTCTTGCCACAGATTTCTTTCTAGAGAAAGAACCGTTTTCTAACCTAGATCCAAGGCTCCTTCATTGGAATTTCAGCATCAACAACAGGGTATTTTTGTTTGTTGTATGTATGTATGTATGTATGTATGTATGTATGTATGTATGTATGTATGTATGTATGTATGTGCAGATTTGTATGTATTCTCATGCATATAGTTACATATCTAGACATGCTCACATATGTAAATGATAAACCTCTGGAAAGTTTTACAGATTTTTACAGTTCCAGTGATGGATTGAATCTGTAGTCTTCGAATTAGCTTTCTCCTTTCTGGTTTTGAGAAGATTAATTTCTCAAAATTGGTATTTAGGCAGTGTGTTACATATCCCACGGCCCCAATAATTACAGGTATAAACCTGAACTTGTAATCTGGATAGAGTATCTGTAGATTTCTCAATAGTTCAGCATAGGTGTTCTCTTTTTCATTGATCTTCAGCTTTATGTTAACATCCACGGGGCAGCTAATTTCCACAACTGTGCACAGTTTCTCCCTATCCCAAATCATCATATCAGGTCTGTTGTGCTTACATTTTATTGAGGTATGTATGTATGTATGTATGTATGTATGTATGTATGTATGTATGTATGTATGTATGTGTGAGTGTGTGTGTGTGTGTATGTTTGCAGCATACGTGAAATAAAATAAGGAAGGAACCAGATGTAACTCCTAAATAATTTAAAATTAGGTGGTGGTTATTTTATTAGATATAACATGATCACTATGAACGCATAGTGTCTAGTACAAAACGTGGTACCAACAAGCCATTATCACCACTTCATTCAGAAGATGAGTACGAGAAGGGATTGAAACTGAAATGTTTGTGGACTTCGGAACTTTATTACTCCATGCTAAACATAAAGGAACAGTTTAAAGATATGAAAAATCCTTCTATAAAGTATTAATTTTAAACACAAAAAGTGTCTTTATAACAACACAAACTATAGCACACACACACACACACACACACACACACACACACACACACACACACACACACACACACACACACACACACACACACACACACAAATATATGCATATATGTGAGTGTGTGATTGTTCTGTGTTACGTAGCCTTAGTGCCTGTACCTTCTTTACAGTAATATTATCATTTTTATATGAGGACGAGGCTAGATATTGAGCAGGAGATGGGCAACAGAATAAATCAACCACAGTATTCTATTTTATCGACCCCAGAAGGATGAAAGGCAAAACTGCCGCCAACAGAATTTGATCACAGAACGTAAAGAACGTAAAGAACCGGAGTAAATAACGCAAGGCTGCAAATCCACCATTTTGTTGCTTTAATAAAATACAATAAAATAGAGAGAACGATAAATTTCTTTCGCGGCTACAATCTTACGTGACATTCTGTTTTGCTGCTTCTTTGCTCTGTGTTTGATAGCGAAAAGAAGCGAACATATTTTATTTCAGCCGTTGGCTAAGCTTTAACTAGACACCATTAAAAAGAAATAAATATATACACGGCAAGAAATAGAGGAGAAGAAGAGAAAAGAAAAAGATGTGAAGGCGGTTGACATAAAGAAGTGGGACATAAATCACACATTGTTAGTCTAAAAGTTAGGATGAAAAATCATGGAAAAACAATCGGTTATAAATTACATCAAACAAATATTGATCTTGTTTTTGTTGTTTGATATTGATTGCTTTTATTGTGTTTTTAAAAGAGAGAAAAATGGGAATTTTTGAACTCCATATTTTTTCTTGTCAACTATTAAATATTTTCCAAGTTATTAGCGTTATTAAGAACTATCATTTAGTTTCAACCATCGATCGTTTGAGGTTTGCGGGAAGCCTGCCGTTTCGTCTTTCGCCTCTGGTGTTTTCCCCATAAAACGCAATTAATAATTTTGACTAAACTCAAGGTTTTGAGAAGCGAAATGTCGTAGCAGTCATGCATTTATTTTGATCCTTTGTGACTCAGTTGAAATGTAATCACTGTTCGGTTAGTTTCAA
>NC_142939.1:40415228-40420228 GCF_046866305.1 Octopus bimaculoides
ATGGTCATTCCTTACACAAGTGACCTTATCTCATCACCCATCACTTGTTATGCGCTCATGAATTAGTTTGATAGTTGAGCTCTAATTGGCTGCATGCAAATAATTGGGGTCTGGAACTTTCGTGGGAAAAAAAATTCGTGTCCCATCCAGAAACTAAACTTGCACAATTAGGATGGTTAGTCGAACAGACCTAACTAACGCGTCTTTATCAATAAAAGTAAATAACGCTACAAAATATAAAGTTATCTACCCTAACCACTCGGCTATACATCTTGCGCAACAGAGCAGATAGCAAATTACTATCGCGAGTCCTGGGACTCATAGGGCCGATTACTCAGTTTCCTTGGTTGTAAGGGACCAAGATCATAATATTATCTCTGAGCGGGGCACCAGTCCGTCTCAGGAATACTCATGTAGAGTCGAGTGTACTGGAACAATGTGAACTGGAGAGTTGTGCTCAAGAATACAATGCATCACCCGTCTGCGAATCGAAACCGTAATCTTGCATAGTCCCCTTGCATATAGGCGCGGGCGTGGCTGTGTGGTAAGAAGCTTCCTTTCCAACCACATGGTTCCGGGTTCAGTCCCACTGCGTGGCACCTTCGGCGAGTGTCTTCTACTATAGCCTTAGGCCGACCAAAGCCTTGTGAGTGGATTTGGCAGACGGAAACTGAAAGAAGCCCGTCGTATATATATCAATATCTATAAAACAGAGGATGTTTGTGTGTGTGTGTGTGTGTACGGGAATGTGGTTTATGCATGTTCACAAATTAGCACGCATGTCGCTCCAATTTTAGAAGATTCGGAATGACCCTACGTGCATTTTAGTGAACTTTCTCTCTCAGAGGTACCCGCGTATACCTGTAAAAATCGATAAACTTTTACTAATTTTGAAGTTTGTTGACATGGCGAAGTCAAATCTGTACGTACGCGCGTGAAGGCGAGAGAGAGAGAGAGAGAGAGAGAGAGAGAGAGAGAGAGAAATTGTATATTTGCGAGAGGGAGGGTGAAGGAGACATACATTTTATTTGCCAGCGTCTGTGTGGTAGGCAGCAAGCAAACAGAAAAAATATCCCCTCCTCTCTCTCTCTCTCTCTCTCTCTCTCTATCTATCTATCTATCCCTCCCTTACATACACATGCCAGTTATCTTTCTTTCTTTCTCACACACACACACAGCAACATTACACACAAAACAGATGTTGCCAAAAAGAAATAGACGCTATCTTTTTATAGTGAGTATGCCAGACAGAAAGTGTGGTGTGTATGTGAAGTTCTTTTGTTAGTGTGAGAGAGCAGCATGTGTGTGTGTGTAATGTTGCTGTGTGTAATGTTGCTGTGTGTGTGAGACAGGGAGAGAGGGAAAGAAAGAAAGAGAGATAAATGTGTGTAAGGGAGGGAGAGAGATAGAGAGGGAGAGCGCGATCTCTCTATCTCTGCCGAATTGATGTAAACAAACCCATGTGGTCTGATTTTCACGTTTAAATCGCCATTTCCAAAATATATTTATTTCAAATCATTTATCCGTATATATATGTAAGGCAAGGTGTGTGTGTTTTGTTGAGATACGGGCAACACACACACACACACATACGAACATGTATGCGTACAAAAAATATGTATGCAATTGGTGTACATACGTGCGTGTGTGTTGCTCATATAAATATATATATATATATATATATATATATATATATATATATATATATAGGATGATAAATTGAATATTAATTCAATTTAAAACCAAGTGGCCTAGCATATAACAAATCTGAAAATTCAGAAAATATTGTATTACACGTGTATAAGGGATGACCACTAGGTGGACATCCAATATGCTAGAAAGAGGTCATCAACGACCCAACCACAAAGAAAAATAATGTTCTCCAGAAAAATTTCGCAAAACGCCAGAACAGGACAAAATGAGAAATATACGGAATAAGGAATTATCTATGGCCTGCTGCAGTTTCGAACGTTAACGTTTTACTTTCGTAACATCCGTGTTCTCATATCTGAACAGAACCGCTTTTGACACAGAGAATCGGGAGCCCTTTTGGTCATTCTATTTTCCTTGCTGGAAGGGTTCCTAACCCATGAGCAAAAAGGGGTTAGATGATGGCGGTGGTGTTTTCAAAGGGATGGCATGTGTAACCTGATCACCTCTGCCGATCAAACTCTCAACCCATGCACTCCAGTTGCAACACTGATTCTGCCCAAATTTGACGTCATGTTACTTAGTTTGGTTTGAAATAAAGAACTTGATTAGCTTAATAATCCCAACTTAATCCCGGGCAAAGCCGGGCATACTGCTAGTATATATATATATATGTGTGTGTGTGTGTGTGTGTGTGTGTGTCTGTGTTTGTCCCTCCAGCATCGCTTGACAACCGATGATGGTGTATTTACGCGCCCGTAACTTAGCGGTTCGGCAACAGTGAACGATAGAATAAGTACTAAGCTTACAAAGAATATATCCTGGGGTTTATTTGCTCGACTAAAAGGCGGTGCTCCAGCATGGCCGCAGTCAAATGACTGAAGCAAATAAACGAATAAAAGAAAAAAAAAGAAGAAAAAAAATTAATTAGTTAAAGAAATTCAAACTGGCCACCGAGAGAGCAAAGGGTGACGGCAGAAGAGGTTGATTGGTTTCGAAGTTCTGATTCTAAATCCAGTTTGGGTCGGGTTTGATTTTTCGTTTTCTGGGTAACGAACTTATTGCAGTATCGAGTTCAGCGATTCGATATAAATCTCTCTCCTATGATCCTCTGTTGTTTTTGCTTATTGTTGTTCTGTTCTGTTGATTAATCCGTCGATAGGTGGGGCCAGTAACACACCAGTTTTGTTTTCGTGGGGAGACGTTCGTTTTGTTGGCAATCCCCTTGTTCTACCGTCCCTTTATTCCGGTGAAAGAGATGCCCTGGGTGATCCTTCCGCGACCCTTCTTACGGTGCAACATTCTCGACAGAAAACCTCTTTTCCAGACCTCAGAGGAATAAGAATCAAAATAGACCTCGGTGAGTTTTAAACTCAGAGCGTAGAGACCAGGGACACACACCAGAGGGTGCTTTATCTGACACTTTATCTGACACAACTGGGCCACCATGCAGGAAATTGTAGCCTAATCTCCCTCAAATCATACAATGCCGTTTTAAGAATGTAAAGAACACTCTAAATAATGCAAAACGAGATGGTCACGACTAGAACGATTCTGGTGATAGACCAGCTTGACTGTGATAAGTGTAGAATTACAGCAGCAGCAGTGGTAGCAACAACAGCAGCAACAGCAGCAGCAGCAGCACCACCACCACCACTACCACTACGAATACTAAACGATACTTGGTTAATACAACTTGGGAACGGTCAATCGATATCGGTTTCTCAATTTCATTCCCCTTCTGCATCCTTGTAATCTTTTTTTAACTGAATATAAAATTTATAAAATACTTAGAAATGTTCTATCATAAAAGATAAATTAATTATTTAAATTAAATAAAGTTAAATAAATTTTCAAAGATGCAACATTTTCCAACTTCCATTTTCGAAGTAAAAACTTATAAGGTGTTGCAAGGGAAGTAACTTCCTTATCAACACTGTTATAGTTACTTCCCTTGGTACCAGAATTTATCTTTCTCCCGTCTTACGATTTTTGAAATGGATTCAGACAAATAAGTGACAATTAACAGCGACGTTGGAGCATTCATGCTTTGCTTAATCAGTTATGAAACTGATTAAATAAAATTGACCAGTTTGTTAATTTAATATCTGTATGTTCAATAATTTTGTCAACAGTTTTTATCTATGCATGCTAATAACATGCTGTATTCGTGTGTGTGTGTGTGTGTGTGTGTGTGTGTGTGTGTGTGTATATAATCAACGGCAGCTTTCGTCCTATTTTCCGGGACTGCCATGTTAGCTTGGCGATGACTATCAATATCCAGTACTGCTGCCGTAGTCTCCTTCAGAGAGATTTAGAAATTCCGGGTTCAGTCCCACTGGTGGCATCTTGGGCAAGTGTCTTCTACTATAGCCTCGGGCCGACCAAAGCCTTGTGAGTGGATTTGGTAGACGGAAACTGAAAGAAGCCCGCCGTATATATGCATATGTATATATATGTGTGTGTGTTTGTGTGTCTGTGTTTGTCCCCCTAACTCAGCGGTTCGGCAAAAGAGACCAATAGGATTCCAAAGAATAAGTCCTGCGGTCGATTTGCTCGACTAAAGGCGGTGCTATAGCATGGCCGCAGTCAAATGACTGAAACAAGTAAACGATTAAAGAGTATATATATGTATATATATATATGTGTATATGTATACGACGGGCTTCTTTTAGTTTCCGTCTACCAAATCCGTTCACAAGGCTTTGGTCTGCCCGAGATTATAGTAGACGATACTTGCCCAAGAGGGACTGAACCCGGAACAATGGTGTTAGGAAACAAGCTTCGTATAGTGGTCGAGTATTCCGGACGCACATGTAGGTAGGCTTAACATAATTCTCAGCCAGAATCAACGGGACATCACAAAGCGTATGGTTAAGCTGGGCCTTTTGAATTACAGATAAATTACTTCGATGGGCTTCCACCTAGTTTCCTTCTCTTCAATTTCATTCGCAAGTTTTGGAGTAAAACTGGATCAAATGTAACTGTGATGAACACACTTGCTCAGGATGTGAAGTACGGAGATCAAACAATTATTGATGATTGCAATGTGAGCCTTTTAACTGACAGTTTCACCCCGAGCATCGCTTTTGTAGGTCACATTTGGCTCGTATAGGTTTGAGTACCCGGGGTGGATGAGGCAAACTGAAAAGCTGCCCCAAGTGGCACACTCTCAAGCGACACCACTACAGTCAGCTGGTGGTTGTAAGTCGACCTCGGTGGAATTTGCATTCAAAACGTATAATTCCAATTTTAGAATATGTACCGCCGTAAGACAGACAAAATACCGCTAAGCATTTCGCCCGTCGTGCTAACGTTTCTTATTTCTTTATTGCCCACAAGGGGCTAAA
>NC_142939.1:40435228-40440228 GCF_046866305.1 Octopus bimaculoides
ATATAATTAATAATTGAAACGTACTGACCAACCGACCGACCGACCAACCGACCTACAAATAGACCAATAGAAAGACGCAGGGAGACATAGATAGGTGCGCGAACGCGCGCGCGCATACATTCACACACACAGATACACTCATGTATAACGTATATACAATATATATATATATATATATATATATATATATATATGCAATATGTGTGTGTGTATGTTTATATATATGTATATATCTATATCTGCCAGTCTGTCTGCCAGTCGGTCTGCCAGTCTGTCTGCCAGTCTGTCTGCCTGCCTGCCTGTCTGTCTGTATGTCTGTCTGTCTGTCTGTCTCTCTCTCTCTCTCTCTCTCTCTCTCTCTCTCTCTCTCTATCCGTCTATATATCTATAAAGATGATGATGATGATGGTGGTGGTATTGGTTTTTATTATCGAAACCGTTTCGTATTATAGGTTCAGTCCGTCAGGGCTGCCCGCTATCAACTCTTCTGTACGTGCTGGCTCTCGAACCACTGTTACAGAAGTTGAAACAGTTAAGGGGCATCTTATTCGAACTGGAACACGGGAATCATCCCATTCGAACTGGGACAATGGGACTCTGTCAGTGTACACATACGTCGTCACCATCATGGTATCAGACGCTTTCGACGCGGAGACGGTTGGCTACATTGTAAAAGAATACGAGTCGGTTGCTGTGGCCAAAATCAACGCCAAGTCGGTGGCATTGCAATTGGGCACCTGGAGGGGAAGATTGATGCTGTAGGACAGTGTCGTCGGACTCTGGGCTGACGGTCCAGTCAAACTGCTCAGGATCTGATTCGGTCCCGACCTCCAGGTGGATAAGAATTGGGACGATGTGACAAACAGGGTGGCCAGTCTTACCCAGAGTGGAAGCTATCTCTGAAAGGTCGGGCAGAGGTGGCAAATGCCTACATTGCCTCTGTCATCATATATCGCCTGACCGTAGTGCTTAGCCCCAGTTACTACTTGATTAGGTGGGAGAGTCTCTTGTTTTTGACGCACTACAGCCTTAGTTGAAAGACAGACCTAGACTGGGTACTGACACCTAGAATGTCGTCAGGCACTCACTGTCCTCTACCTGTCGGGCTACAAAATCAGTAGATGTTTCACTTTAGCTATCTGTTGAGATGTTTAGTAGAGGGGAAGTGCGACGACATCCTCGAGGAGACCCTGGGCATCGACGAAAACGAACTGGTTAGTCTGTTCCGGAGGACTTTCCGGTCGGGGATAATTTTCAGATGTCTTTGACCTGGTAGTGCTGGGAGTAGGGGCGCTACCAGTTCGAGATATACTCTACAGGCACGGTTGTGCTGACAGATGGGCTTGTCCGAGGTCGGTGCAGAACGACGAAACAATTCTGCGTGCATTCTTTCCGTGTCTGGGCATTGCTGACTTGTGGAGTTATGTCGAACAGCTGCTGTCGCGCGTGGGACGGATCCGTTTGTGGGCCGAGTCTGTAATGATGATTGCCCCGCTGCCCTTCTTTAATCGGGCTGGCAAGACAGTTTTCCTTTGCCTGGTGGCTGTGACGTAAGAGGTTATCTGGTGGATAAAGCTGAAAGGAATGAGGACAGATACATTCCTCTTTGGTGGAGCTCTCATCGACTTTTTGAAGTTTCACTTGAAAAGGAAATTGAGAGTGGAGAGGGAAGTGCTGTCCTCGAGTGAGTTTATTGAAAGGTGGGTGAAAGTTGCGAAGATGCAAGAGTGGATGGTACCTGTCTAAGTGTTGACCTGTGAATCGGAGGAAAGGAGCTGGAGAGTACACATGTCCTTGGTATTCAGGGAGATCTTGTATGGTGGGGGTTCTTTGATTATCCCTAAATGTCCTCCTGTATCAAAAGGTCCCATCACTAGCACATTCTTTTGTTTTTTTTCTATTTTTCTCTTACTGTCATGTACCATATATATATTTCCCTTCTTTTAACATATACGGTGTATATTTTTCTACATGTTTTAAACCCATTCCATTATAGGTAAACCCCCATGACAACGACAACGATGATGACGGTGGTGATGATAACGATGCTGTTATGTTTGTTATCGTTGTTCTTGTCAATGGTTATGTATTTGAAGGCGGCGAGCTGGCAGAATCGTTAGCACGCCGGGCGAAATGCTTAGCGGTATTTCGTTAGTCTTTACGTTCTGAGTTCAAATTCCACCGAGGTCGACTTTGCCTTTCATCCTTTCGGGGTCGATAAATTAAGTACCAGTTGCGTACTGGGGTCGATCTAATCGACTGGCCCCTCCCTAAAAATTTCAGGCCTTATGTCTAAAGTAGAAAACATTGATTATGTATTTGCTGTTGTTGTTGTTGTTGTTATTGCTTTTTCTATTCTTTCACTGTTGTTGCTGATGATGTTGGTGATGTCGTTATTGTTGATAATATTTAGACACTGGCGAATGCTAATTTAACATATCTATGTTCACAAGCATTCCGGAATGGGCCACCACGCCACACCACACTGAGATATGCCGCGGTACATAACGTGTGTTACTAGTAATGACAATAGTATGGTCTGAGGGACATTTCGCTGTTATTTCTTGCAGACCTTGTGACCACGTAGTGGGTTACCCGTAGTTGAAGTAATTAGCGCTTGTAGTTGTTTTTATTGCTTTTGTTGCTTAAGCCTAGGCCGGCCCTAACTGAGCAAACCTAGAATTATAGACATTCCATTCGTCTCTCACCTAGAGCTTTTTTTTTTTATCTGGCTAAGTGTACCTCGGACTGTAGGGTGCATTTCAGGGAGATTTATCTGTTATTTCTTCTTATTTACTTATAATGATTGTTGTTGTTGTTGTTGCTTAACTTCAGGTGAACCCTACCTGGGTAGACCTATGATGAAAAACATCTCATCCTATGACTCCTGTTTTCTTAAGGTTATCTAGGACTGCAATGTACAAAAGTGTCTCTTGTGTCTCAGGACGGTAAGATGCGATTTAAATGAAGTTTGGCTGCTGTTTCTAGGAGCTCCAGCATTCCCCATAATTACCCCCTTTGTGATTCGCATGAAAGTGGTCGCAGCACACGACTGGCACTGTTTATTGTTGTTGTAGTTGTTGACCCAGGTCAAATCTAATAGAGCAGAACTTCAATCAAAGACGTTCTAGTCGTGACTGTCCGACGTTTTTGTGTATACATCACGGGTAACATTGTTTACTATATAGTTGTGTTTTGGGAGAGACAGTACGCCAATAATACACACACAGGTTCAATTCCACTTCTTTATTATCTTCATTATTAGTTAACTGGTTAATTATTTAACCAATTAACTAATCGATTGATTGTTTAACGTGTCGATTAAACAATCAATCAGTCGTTTATTTGTCCACCAAAGTCCTTTCATTCTTGTTAACCACCTATTCAGAGACTTCTTGTTCGAAATCTAGCTTTCGCCTCTCTCATGTTAACCCATTGACTAATAACAAAGAACTGAAATCGAACCTCTGCATGTATTATTATTATTATTATTATTATTATTATTATTATTATTATTATTATTATTATTATTATTATTATTAATATTGTTGTTGTTGTTGTTGTTGTTGTTATTATTATTATTATTCAGTAGTTTTATTTTTATAACGTGCTTTCACTTCACTCCCGAGCACAGCTCTGTGTGCCTTGGGTATGTACTGTGGTTTGCTGTGATGCTCTTATGGTTACTGTATTGAAAGTGTTTTGCGTAGGATGTGTGCAGTGCCCAGTAGTGCAATTTTCTGTATGTTATATATATTTGTAAGTCCTGGTGTTTTTGTTATGTATTTGTCTGAATATTTTTTTATTATACCTAAGGCACCTACTATGATAGGAATTGTTTCTGTTTTCAGATTCCACATTCGAGTTACCTCTATTTCCAGGTCTTTGTATTTTGAAAGTTTTTCCATTTCTTTTAGGGAAACGTTGTCATCTGCTGGTATTGATACATCAATTAGGAAGCATTTTTTCCCTTCATGATCTTTGACAACTATATCTGGTCTATTGGCCTTAATTTCTCGATCTGGGTGTATTGGCATATCCCAGAGTATGGTTGCTTTCTCGTTTTCTGTGACCTTTTCTGGCGTGTGTTTATACCATCTTTTTTCTGTTGTTATTCCATAGTGCTGGCATAGCTTCCAGTATATATAAGTCCCTATTATTATTATTATTATTATTATTGCTATTGCTAAGGCAGTGAGCTAGCAGAATCGGAAGCATGCCGAGCGAAATCTAATCGACTGGCCTCCTCCTACCAAATTTTCAGGCCTTGTGCCGATAGTAGAAAGGATTATTATCATTATTGTTTTACTTCTCGAAGCCATCGGTCTTGTTTGCTCTGGTTGATTCTGTGAGAGCGGACAGCAACCTGTTATCAGAGGTCCTACAGGGTCTATTTCCGCACATTTTAAGCTCTGATACTTGGTTGTTAATTATCGTGGCAGACATTCAACAACCAAGTACCAATCTCAAAATCCTAGCTGTCCCCAAAAGAGCAGTTTTTTTGGCCTTGCTCTGCTCTCATGTCAATTCCGATTTCTTTGAGATATTTCTCGAACTTGGTTGTTAGTGCTCCGAGAGCCCCTACAACAACTGGAATTACAGACGCTTTCCTCATAGTCTACATTCTTGCAATTTCATCGTCTTTTAGCAGTCTGTACTTTTCAGCCTTTTCTAGTTCTTTGTCACTTATGCGTGCATCTTCAGGTATTGCAATATCTATGATCTTGGTTTCCTTTTCACCTTTATGTACCACAACAATATCTGATCACCGAGCATCAATTAGAGAGTCACATTGGATTGCAAAATCCTACAGTATCCTTGTTCTTTGTTCCAGTATTCCTTGTTCTCGGATACTCTTTCTTTTTCATGTTTGTACTATTTCCGTGCTCTGTTCAGGCAGTACTTTTCACATAACCTCCAGTGAACGGACTTAGCCACGTTATCGCGCCTCCATTTGTAGTGATTTGGGGCCAGCTTGCTACACTCACTCACAATATGTA
>NC_142939.1:40450228-40465228 GCF_046866305.1 Octopus bimaculoides
CGAAAGCTTGAAACGTCAAATATGTACATATATTTTTTTATTCTTTTATTCTTTACATGTTTTAGTCAATTGACTGTGGACATACTGGAGCACTATCTTAAATGGTTGTAGTCGAAGAAATCAACCCCAGGAAGCTCCAGTACGAACATTTCATAGTGTTTGGGTGTCAATCTGAGGATAGTGCAGAAGATTCCGAAAGAGTTGGATGAGTCTAATGTTGATTACGAAGGTACGGCAGCTCGAAAAACTTACTCTGATCGTTCAGATAAGACAAAAACTCCTGAATTTGTTGGTGAGATCCAGGACGTGATTGATAACGATCCCTCCAATGCAATCAGGTCCCTCGCCAGGGAAATGGGAGTGTCTGAGTTTCTTATCAGGCAGGTAGTTCATGAAGGCATTCTGTATTCTTCATAGAAGATGAGAAAGGGCTAATTTTTATCCCAAGCCATTAAGGATAGGAAGATAGACCACACTACGAGACACTTGAACAAAATCAAGCATCCCCGCCAACCGAACATGCTTTGGTTTTTCTCGGACTAGAAATATTTTTGCTAGGATCAGATGGTGAACATACAGAACAACCGTTGGCATGCCGTGTCACCAAAACATGTACCGAGAGAGATAAAAGTCAAAATTCCCGTCAACATCATGGTGTTTGGAGTGATCACTAGTGATGGTGACGTTATGGCTCCATTCATCTTCCCACACAAGCCTCAGACTCAACAAGTAGGCCTACATCAAATGACTGGAGGAGGAGTGCTGCCTTGGTTCAAGAGGGCGGTTGCTGGAAGACCCTATGTGTGGCAACAGGACTCTGCACCATGCCACACAAGCAGGAGAACCCAGTCATGGCAGTCAGACAATTTCTGCGACTGCATCACCCCTACCATCTGTCCATCTACCTCCCCAGACTGCAAACCCCATGAATATTACGTGTGGGGCGCAGTTGAACAAGAGACCAACAAAACTCCTTGTAACACCAAAGATGAACAGAATGCAAGGATTATGGCAGCATTCACTAACTTAAACAAGGAGACCGTCCAGAAGCGTTGCAGGCGATAAGTCATCTGGAGGCCGTGGTTGAAGCCAATGATTTTATTGAATAAATTTACTTTTTAGGATTTCAAAATATTTTTATGTAATTTTGGTAAATATATCTGTTAAAATGAGATGTCAGTGTGATTTTCGTTTTCGTGTAATTTAGACTATAATTCATTCACCGCACTCTGTGTGTACTTATTTATATATATATATATATATATATATATATATATATATATATATATATATATATATATATATATATATATATATATATATATATATATATATGTACAGACCACCAAGTTTGAAATATATTCTATGTACTTTGAAATATATTTCCTGAGAATCACTAGTCCCGTTATGAGATTATATTATTTCATCTCAGGGCTTTTTAGACGTCTGTGCTTTCTGAATAGCAGCACAAGTCACTGTTCACAGTACCATTTTTATTGATTTTACTAAATTATACAAGTCATGTCGATACAGACCAACACCGATCTCTTTGGAACCTGTTCACATAGGATTACAATTGATAAATGAAGTCCTATGTTTCGTAGCGTAGGGATCCTTCTTCAATGGTTGAAAGACACTATTTAGAAAAAGGGCGGGCTGACCATAACTCCAATTTTTTCAAACTTTTGTTTCCGTCTTCGGTTAAAACCTCAATTTCTACAAAACAAACACGATCCTTTATAGTTCTTAAATTTGACAGCAAAGGGGAGGCTGATTCGCTGGTGTAAAGGTAACACACTTAGTTGCGTTAACAAAGCGATATGTTCGTTCGACTCCCACGCGGATAGGAAATCCTTTTTTTTCTGTCGAGGGCTTATATGCCCCGTTATTAGACTATTTTCCTTAGTCATTGCACGGTGAACGCCATAAGCTTTAAGCTTATATAAAAATACCATTATTATTATTTACTGGATTGTAAACTTGGCGACGTATAAAAAACCATTCTCACAAAGGATAATACCAAGTCTCAGATTAAATATCTTTTATTATAAGCTTAAAAGTTTGTATCTCATAATTCTTAATTATTTTGTACATTAAAGCACAAAGGCAGAATATATCTTTATTCGAAAAAAGATAAACAATATCGTCTTAACCCTAACCGACTCTTCTACCAACGAAGTCACGTCGAAAGGGAAAAACGTAGCCAGGGAAAGAAAGAACATCGTTTCTTCTTTATGTCTATTTAGTTGGGTTGGTAGATTAATTCATACGTTTTTTTCTGCGCCCCACCACCTCATTTATTTTAATCCTTTCCATTGTTATTTCAATTAACACGAAAAATATTTCTATTGCCCTGTTTTATGCTTTGTTTATCTTTTTGAAATTCTATTCTTCCCCTGCAACTTTTACTTATGAAATACGAATAAATTGTACCTCGATGGAGTACCAAAAACAAAACAAAAAGATAAACGAACGAATTTATCTGACAATCTTTCTGCTAATTCTCAACTGCTTCACTGTTGTCTTCTACTTTAAGAAGATTTCGACTATTGTAGCTTTTTCCTCAAACATCTGTTGTAAAGAATTCTCTTCCCTCTTCTTTCTCATCGATAAATATAATCTTAATTCTTTTAAGTCTTGCATTGACCGTTTTATAATTCTTGAGGTATATTCTCTTTAGATTATTTCCGTTTTCTTTCATAACTCCTAACATATCAAGCGACCACTTGAAGTCTGTTTTATTGCCTGTTGCTTACCATATTCTTAAGAAAGAAAAAATTCCAATAAAGAACACACACACACATATATATTTGTATGTGCATGTGTGTGTGTGTGTGTTTGTGTGTGTGTTTGTGTGTGTGTGTGTGTATAACGAAGGGGAATCTTTTAAAACGACTATTTGTCACACTGCTCCTTCATCCAGTTTTTAAACCCGCCAATAAATGTGTGGAATGAAACCCCTGTTATTACAATTGCTATGGATAAACGATAAACCAGATCTTCTTTATGGATTATTCAAAATTAGAAATATCTCTTATCTGGCTTTTGTATTAATCCATCCGTTTCCATATTTCAAATAAGAATATGTTCTACCTTCGTGTTTTAATGTACAAAATAATTAAGAATTATGAGAGTTCAATGAAATAGCAAACTTTTAAGTTTATTACAAAAGACGTTTATTAAATTTGAACAAGTTGGAGTAATGGTCACTTCACCCTCCTCCAAACATAGCCAATCAGCCTCTGAAGAAGAATCCTTGCACTATGCAGTTTCGGACCACATTGTCTTATGTCTCCTAATATCAGAGATAAAATTATGTTTATACCAGTCCTGTTAAAAAAAAGAAAAAAAAAAAAAACATGGGATCTTGGTTTTCAAAAAGCCTCATTACATAGAGTAATATAATTGAAAGTAATATAATGTGGAGTCGCATGGTTCAGTGGTTAGAGCGTCGAACTTCCGATTGTGAGGTTGTGAGTTCGTTTCCCGGACTCTTGAGCAAGGCATTTTATTTCACGTTGCTCCAGTTTACTCAGCTGTAGAAATAAGTTGCGACATCACAGGTGCCAAGCTGTATCGGCCCCTTTCCCTTGAATAACATCAGTGGCGAGACTGCTGGTGTTCCATAAAAAAAAAACAACCCTAGGTTGTGCATTCGCCTGTGAGGCGACTTTCCCCCCAGACTTGTATCCCTGAAGGGGCCTCTTGGGTGCACCCATGGTCATTCGTGACCGACGGAGTCGAGAGCTATAATTCACAGCATTTATGCAGAACTGTTATTTTTTTTCTGTAAATGGAATTTGCTAGGAGTTTGTGTTTCAGCCTTCAGTCCTTGCCTTGCATGTTTCATTGGGCAATATAGTCGTTAACTTGACTGAGACAGGATTAATATTAGGAAGTTAGATGTGGTTAGGGTCTCAATCTACGACTGACGAAGGCATTTCGGCATTCCATCAATACCATGCACGTCGAGTTGGGCTGCATGGTCGTCTTTTAAGCGGAAATAGGGTATAATTGAGAAGTTAGATCTGTAGATAACGCCTGGTCGTACGGGTGACTCGTAACGTGCCGGTGAAGGTACAATCTAGGGTCTTGCTCAAGAACACAACACGCAGAAGGGTCTGGGAATTGAACTCACAACCTCACAACAACTCTGAAACTATCACTGTTAGTAACACTCATCCCGCTACCAATACCTCCACCATCACTACCACCTAACACGACGACGACGACCACCACCACCACCACCACCATCGCTACATAGACACGAATAGCCCTTAGCGTTGTTCTCGTGAGCCGGATACCCCAACCACTAAGCCACGCGTCTTCGCCAGTAACATTACTGTTACTATAACACCACCCCCTCTTCACGACCACCACTACTACTACCCCCACCAAAATTACAGCTACCACTACTGCCATAATTACTCGACTAATACAACCGCCGACACCACCGCTACCATCACTCGCACCAGCACCTCCCTCATTTCACAACCCTTAAGACACACCAGCGCCACTCCTATCTGTAATTCACCCCAAATCCCGTAAACTCACGCTCCCCGCCGCATCATCACTAAAATTTTTACTACTACTACTACTACTATTATCACACAACAACCGCCTTTACCAACCACCACCACCACCACCACCACCACCATCATTACAACTACCACCGCTACACCCACAAAAATTCCAACCATACCAACACCATAACCACAACCACCATACACCACCACCATTTCAATCATTTCACTACTACTACTACTACTACTACTACTACTTCTATTACCACCATCACTACCGCCACTGCTATTATTATATGACCACTACCACCAGTACAACAACGACCGCAACACCACTACCACTGCCACCATCACCACCACCGCCATTGTCACTAAGAACAAGATATCTGTATTTCCACAAACCTCAGTGCTACCACCACAACCGCAACCGCAACCGCAACCATCAATACTAACTCAGCATTACCACGACCACTACCATGATAACAATATTACCACAAGTCCAATACCATTCATCCCACCACCACATCCACCACCTCCTATACAACCACCACCACCATCATCACAAGCCTGAACCATCACTATGAGTCCACCGCCACCTCTGCCACCACCACCACCACAACAACAACAACAGCAACCACTACCACAACCACGGCCACCACCACCACTACTACAACCACCACCCGGACAATCCCTGCCCTACCTCCACCACCACCACTACTACTACTACCGCCACCACAACCATCCTACCCCTACCTCCACCCCATCCCTACCCCTACCTCTACCACCACGCCCACCACCACCAATACATCACATGGTCTGCCAGAGACCGACCAACCAGCCAACCAACCAACCAGCCAGCCAACCAAACAACCAGCCAACCAGCCAACCAGCCAACCAGCCAACCAGCCAGCCAGCCAGCCAGCCAGTCAACCAGCCACCCAGCCTGGCAACTATATATAAAGCCAGTCATATCGTTTGAGCTGAAGTTAGCGAAATCCTCAAAATAGTTTGCGCTCATTATCATATTGATCTGACAATTTTACATTTTTCACTCAGATTATTAATAATGGGCCTCATTCTTCCGATTTTATTTTTATTTCTATTTTATATTATCTTATTTTATTTCTTTCATACTTTTAACTTTATATATTTGTATCTTCAATTTTTATTTACGTATTATTTTTCGCACATTCTATCATTTTTTAAACTTAGTTTTGCATCATCATCATCATCATCATCATCATTATTATTATTATTATTGTTGTTGTTGTTATTGCTGTTGTTATTTCGAAAGATCGTATTGTTTGTAAGGCTCTCAAAAATATAGTCTTTCGGCTATAATAGGCCTGTGTTGTTATTAGAAAAGAGAGAGAGATTTTATATCAATTCTCTATAATAACAGGTATTGTCGGCGGGAGGGAGGGATGGCGGGGGTTGTGGGGCGGCGGTGGTTGGCCGCAAAAGTATTGGTGGGCGTGTGTGGGAGCAGGGGCTGGTGGTGCAAACTATAAGGGAGGGCTGGAGTGATTTTGGTAGAAAAAATATAAAAAAATACGAAGTAATAAAATAATAAAATAAAAATAAGTACAAATGAATATAAAACGATTGCGGTGAGTTTTTATTTTCTCTTTATTTCTGTCTTAAGCTGAACTATAACTACAAAAAACAAGAAATAAATAAAACCCCCCAAATCACCATCTTTCCCCGTCAAATTTCTCTCGCCTCTTCTCGACACCATTCCCGTTTTCCACACGCAAACCCATTCACAGACAAGAAAAAATAAAATATAACTAAAACCTCTAGAAAACACAGGAAAAGAAAATATTCACCTAACAAACGAAAATAAACAGCAAAATCAACAGTTACAGCGGTGTTTAGCTATTCCATTGTTCGTTCGTTTGTTTTTTACGTTATTTTACAAGTTCTTACGTGTTTTTACGTGTTTTCTTCTTTGAATTTTGGCGCATATATTTTCTTTCTTTCTTTTTCTCCAGTTTATTTTCTTTATTTTCTTTGTTACGTTCGGGTGTTGTTTATTTTTTGCGCTTTCTTGTTTTGTTTTCGAAATTGGTCTATAGATCTTTTAATACGTTTCACTCTATAGAGAGTTATTTATATATAAGTAGCAATTCTTCTCTCTAACTTCAATGGTTCTTAAAATATTCTTTTATTCTACAAAATGCACAGCTAAAAGGGAGAGAAAAAAAGAGAGAAAGAGACAGAGAAGAAAACAAAGAGAGAAAGCGCGAAATTTTGATTTATTCGTCATTTGGTATTTTATTATATTTCTTTACCATAGTTTAAATATATGCTTTTATTATTTTCATTCATTTATCGTTTTTTTTCCAGCTTATTTTTTTCTAATTTTGTTCTTAGTTTTATTACCAAGATTGCATTTTTTATTGTTGAAAAAAAACAAAAAACAAAATAGTAGTTGTTATTAGTGTTGTTGTTGTTGTTGTTAAATACAAGTTGCTCAAGATAACGATGTATCTTTTTACATGTCTTTATTTTTCAGACCCGGTTTCTCTCCATTATTTCATTTTCATACATAACACACACACACACACACACACACACACACACACACACACACACACAAACACACGCGCGCGCGCACGCATATATTCAATTCTCTTAGAGTCTCTCTTTCTCTCTCTCTCTCTCTCTCGCTCTCTCTGTATATATATATATATATATATATATATATATATATATTTATATTTGCACATACATACGTATATATATATATATAAATACAACTGCACATATATATGTGTGTGTGTGTGTGTAAACATACATGATATATGTATATACTTCTATAATTCTATATGCATATACATACATATACACATATATAAACATATATATGTTAATATATGTATATATATATATATATATATATATATATATATTTATATTTATATATATATATATACACATACATACATACATACATACATACATACATACATACATATATATATATATATATATATATATATATATATATATATATATATATATATATATATATATATATATAAACGTATATGTAAATGTATGTATGCATGTGTGTGTGTGCAAACGAGTAGGTTTCAAATATATTTGACTAACATTAAAGAACTTACCCTACCGCCCCCATATACACAACTTCCAATGTTTTAGAGTTTTCTGAAGATTTCTTCTTCTTCTTCTTCTTCTTCTTCTTCTTCTTCTTCTTCTTCTTCTTCTTCTTCTTCTTCTTCTTCTTCTTCTTCTTCTTCTTCTTCTTCTTCTTCTTCTTCCTTTCACTTGTCTTTTGGTCAACACCCTTTCTTCGGATTTTTGGTTCATTTTTTCTTTCTCTTTTGATTTAATACATTCGAATGAAAATCTACAGACACACACACACACACACACACACACACACACACACACACACACACACACACACACACACACACACTCACACACACACAAATGTATACAAAATATACACTCATGCATATGACTATATATGATTATGTATGTGTATGTGTGTGTGTGTGTGCCTCTGTGTGTATAAGTGTGTGTGTATGCGTGTGTGTTTGTGTGTGTGTGTGTGTGTGTGTGTATTGCTGACTATAATTAAATTCGATATAAAGGAATTAGTTACATTCCTGCATATATATGTATATATTTGTGTGTCTCTGTGGGTATCTACTTATGTATATGTATATATGCATATACATATATACTTACATATACATTATATATATATACATATATATAAATATATGCATATATGTATATACACACACACAGACATATATATATATATATACATATAAACACATGCATATATATGTATATACATACATGCGTATACACACACACACATATATGTGTATATATATATATATATATATATACACACATATATATATATGTATGCATATATATATATATATATATATATATATATATATATATATATATATATATATATATATACATACATATTCTCTTTTACTCTTTTACTCTTTTACTTATTTCAGTCATTTGACAGCGGTCATGCTGGAGCACCGCCTTTAGTCGAGCAAATCGACCCCTGGACTTATTCTTTGTAAGCCTAGTACTTATTCTATCGGACTCTTTTGCAGAACCGCTAAGTTACGGGGACGTAAACACACCAGCATCGGTTGTCAAGCGATGTTGGGGGGACAAACACAGACACACAATCATATACACACACATACATATATATATATACATATATATATATATACATATATATATACATATATACGACAGGCTTCTTTCAGTTTCCGTCTACTAAATCCACTCACAAGGCTTTGGTCGGCCCGAGGCTATAGTAGAAGACACTTGCCTATGGTGCCACGCAATGGGACTGAATCCGGAACCATGTGGTTGGTAAGCAAGCTACTTACCACACAGCCACTTATATATATATTCATAATCTTTTATTCTATTACTTGTTTCAGTCATTTGACTGTGGCCGTGCTGGAGTACCGCCTTTAATCGAAAAAAATCGACTCCAGGACTTATTCTTTGTAAGCCTAGTACTTATTTTATCGGTATCTTTTGCCGAACTGCTAAGTAACGAGAACGTAAACCCACCAACATCGGTTGTCAAGCGATGTTGGTGGGTTTACGCCCTCATGGCGGTTTTTTTTAGTTTCCATCTACCAAATCCACTCACAAGGCTTTGGTTGACCCGAGGCTATAGTAGAAGACACTCGCCCAAGGTGCCACGCAGTGGGACTGAACCCGGAAACATGTGGTTGGTAAGCAAGCTTCTTAACACGCAGCCACTCCTGTGTATATATTATATGTAAATTGTGTATGCATATGTGTGCATGCATTTATGCATAGAACATTTATGCATATAACATTTATGCATATAACATTTATGCATATAACAACGGGCAACATAGAATTAAAACACAGAATATTTATACTAATGTATTTATTGTGGGAAATGGAGACACATGGCGTAGTGGTCAAAGCAGCGGTCTGGCGGTAGAGGGATTGCGGATTCGAATCTCGGACCGAGCGACGGGTGTGTCTATGAAATACCTAAGCTCCACGCGGCTCCGGCAGAAGGTAATGGCTAACTTCTGCTGACTTTTTCGCCACAACCTTTTTCTTACTCTCTCCTGCATCAAGCTGCTCACCCGAGACGGACCGGCATCCCGTCCAGGTGGAGAACCTATACGCCAATGAAACCGGGAAACAGTCCCTTATGAGGCAAACATGGCTGGAGAAGGAACAAACAACAACAACAATTTTTATTGCGAGGGAAAACTACGCTAATAACTCAAAATTCGTTCCGATAGAGATTGTTTCAAACTAGCAATGCACCCTAGCCTGATAGCACTGCTTGGTTGTGGATTTTTACGAAGTTGTCCTCCGTTTGATAGTCTTCTGAGACAGACCAGCTGATGATTGTGGTCGACAACGGCGTTGCTCTTCTCTTCCAAATGTTTTGAAGCAAGTAGCAGGTACTTGTGCCAGTTCATTAAAGACCGAATTCTCAGCTTTGTTGCCATATGCTTTTGTCACACCGACCCATCAAACAGCTTTAATTCTCTCGTGTCTTACACTAGGCGTCATAGCTCCGACATAGCATAAACAAGCGCTAGACTCAACAGATAAAACTTTTACAGTTTACTTTCCAGACATACCACCCGAGTCCAGCAAGATAGTCTCTCATACGAAATCTCTACCTATCTGAAACAATACGTTCTACTCTACTTCCCGATCCAGTCTGAATAAAAACTGCGTCTTGTAGGCGTCAAGGCCGAACCTGATTGTATGACAAAAACCTAATCTTGCTAGAAGCTTAATACATCTGAATCTAATGATCTAAGTCGGTCAGCAAGTGTCCTTGCTTCCAATATGACCACAGGTTACGGGCATTTAATCTTCGACTTAGTACGGCCTTGTTGTGTGAAAACGGTAGATCTGCTCCCCCCGGTAGGTTTTGTGTCGTCCATTAAAAATCCGTTCAAAAGATTTCCCTCAATCTGTTGTTGAAACCCCCGACGTTTTTGGGGTGGGGGCGAGGGACTGTTTTTTTTTTTATCTGCAAAAGGTAGAACATAATTTGAGGGAAAATTGGCTGATATTTCTAGCAATTCTATAGACGGTGTTTGCCGAAGCAACTTTTGTTTATATTTCTTGTTCATTCATCTGTCCCTCCTTGTCTGGTCGCAATTTAAAGCACGCCATAAAGCGGCGAGCTGGCAGAAACGTTAGCACACCGGGCGAAATGCTTAGCGGTATTGCGCCATCGCTACGTTCTGAGTTCAAATTCTGCCAAGGTCGACTTTGCCTTTCATCTTTTCGGGGTCGATAAATTAAGTACATGTTGTGTACTGGAGTTGATATAATCGACTGCCCCCCCCCCCTCTCTAAAAATGTCAGGCCTTATGCCTAGAGTAGAAAAGAATTTAAAAAGCATGTCAGTTTCCAGTCAGAACTGAAGAAGTAGAGCTTCTGCTTGACCTCTCGACCTGAAAGAAACAGCAAACAAATTTCCTCTTGCAAAGTCATAATCTCTTAAATTAGGAAACTACACAAAGTATGTAGTGCTACCTGCCTGCCTGCCTGCCTGTCCACCTGCCTGTCTGTCTCTTTACCTGTCTGTCTGTCTGTCTTTCTGTCTATCTCTCCCTCTCCATATACATATACATACATATAAGCACCAATCATATATGTAGATATATATATGTATATACACACACACACATATATACATATATACATATATACATACACACACACGTATATATATATATATATATATATATATATATATATATATATATATATATATATATATACATTAACGACAGTTTTTTGTTTGTGTCAAGTTGCCGCCTACATCCGTTAACGAATTTTCGTGAAACTTTGCAAACATGTCAAAGTAACACTCAGTTTGTTACTAGGCTCATTGAAGTTTAATAAAATTCTATAATTAGATGGCTAGGGCCCATAGAAGGGGTCCCCATATATAACCAATATATTTTCCTTTAACAGCCAAGGGAAATAACTCATTCATTTTCCTTTGATCACCCTAAACAAGCTCAAATAGTCAAGGGATGGAAATTGATAATAGGTGGATCGTGCCCTATTGCTGTCTAAAACATATCAGGCCCATGTTAAAGTTGAGTCATGCAACTCTATAAAAATCATCAAATATATATACAAATACACCGATAAGGGGTCAGATATTGTGGTTTTGGGACTTCAACAGGAGGGCAGGCAGGCAGATGAAATTCAGCAATATAAGTTGGGCAGGTATATTTCCTCTAACGAAGGCTTCGAGATCCACGAGCAGCATTCATCAGTGGGGAATCTATTTGCACATCTTGAAAACAGCCAGCGTGTATATTTCACAGAAGACAATGTTCGAAATGAAGTTCTGAATCCACCATGAACCACTTGGACAGCTTTCTTCAAATTATGCCCGTGTGATCTGTTTGCCTAAACACTGTTGTATGTTGAGGCTCTCGTGTACTATACCTGGACACACAATAGATGGAACAGACGCAAGCAAGAAGCACGCGTTGAGAGATGAGAAGAACATGCTGTCTTCAGAAATGGGGCTATCGGGCGGGCGTACAGTGTGCACCCTAATCAGCAGGAGTGCTTCTTTCTACGTTTACTGCTGCACACTGTCAGACATTGGAAGACACAATGGGTAAGTCTGCACAACCTACAGAGAAGCCTGCGCCAAACATGGACTACTGGAGGACGATGCTCAGTGGGACCAAACACTGGAGGAGGCAGCAGTCATCAGAGTACCAAGTCAACTGCACCAACTATTTTCTATCATGTTGATGACATGTGGCTTGGGTGAACCTCTCAAGCTTTGGGCGACCCACAAAACAGGCATTGGCAGAGGATATCCTACAAAGGATTCAAAGGCAAGCCTCAGCGGAAATTGCCACGTTCAATAACGCCATTTACAATGAGGCATTACTTGACCTGGACACCCGAGTGCAAGCCATGGGAGGTCAAGGCATTGCCACATTTGGTCTGCCTCAACCGGAGCAGGCAGCAACCAATCTTGCAATTGAGTACATGTGAGAAATCAGCTATGATACCGAGGAAATGACGGCGTATATAGCTGATAACGAACACAAACTGCTGGAGGACCAACTGGGTGTTTATAAGACCACTATTTCAAGCATTGGAAGTGAAAGAGGAAGTCAATTCTTTCTGGATGCTCTAGGTGGAACTGGCAAGACATTTGTCATTAACCTTCTTCTGGCTAAACTGCACCAGATGAAACACATTGCCATAGCAGTGGCGTCAAGTGGAATAGCTGCAACTCTGCTAAGTGGTAGCCTCACAGCTGATTCATGTTTCAGACTCCCATCGGACCTATCCAAGAAAGAGAAGGCAAACTACAACATCAGTTGTGGTTCTATAAAAATCAAACTTCTGGGTGAATGCAGGTTGATCATCTGGGATGGGGCGACATTGAGCCATAAGGTTTCCTTTGAAGCTCTTGACATGGCCCTTCAGGATCTGAGACACAACACCTGACCCATGGGAGGTCCCACAGTCTTGCTTGCAGGAGACTGTAGACAAACCTTTCCCGTGGTTCCAAAGGCGACAAGAGCTGATAAGGTAAATGCTAGCATAAAGCTGTGCTACCTATAGAGCAGTGTGCAAAAGCTGAGATTCACAACCAACATGAGAGTGCAGTTCAGAGGTGATGATGTGGACAGAACCTTTTCAAAGCAACTGTTGGACGTCGGTAATGGCACTTCGGTTGGCGAGGAGGATGGCCGGGTAAGCTTGCCTTTTGGGCATATGGTATCTGATTTAAAGGAGCTAATGAATAAGGTGTTTCCTAACTCGAGGAATCAGTTTACAGACCACAACTGGCTGAAAACCCGTGCCATTTTAGTTCCAAAGAATGTGACGGTTGATGAATTGAACACCAAACTTCTGGAACAGTTGCCAGGTGAGCATCACATCTACAATTCCATTGACACTGTACTCAACATTGATGAAGCTGTGAATTATCCAGTTGAATTCTTGAATAGTCTAACACCACACAGCCACCCACCTCACAACTTGCATCTCAAGATTGGAACACCAGTTATGCTGCTTCGAAACATTGATCCACCAAAGCTTTACAATGGTACATGACTTATAATAAAGAAGATTTTGCTAACAGTCTTGGAGACAACAATTTTGACTGGTAAAGCAAGCGGTGAGCCTGTATTCATTCCTAGAATTCCACTTACTCCCTCGGATATGCCTTTCCTGTACAAGCGCTTGCAACTCCCGTTGAAACTGAGCTTTGCAATGAGCATTAACAAGACCCAGGGGCAGTCTTTGAACGTGGTAGGTCTGAACCTTGCCGAACAAGTTTTCTCCCATGGCCAACTTTGTGTGGGATGCTCAAGAGTTGGCAATCCTAATCATTTGTTTATTTATGCCCCACAAGGAAAGACCAAAAATGTTGTTTATCAAGAAGCTCTGCAAATTTAATAAGATTCACTAAATCATCAGGTATTTATTATTTAACTGTAAATGTATGTAAGTGTTGTAAATGTATTGATAATCTACATGTTATTTTATTTTAAAATATATATGCAAATTTATTTTTATGTCTACAGTAAAACTAAATGTCAGTGTTTCCACATTCATCGTAAATCTATTTCAACACTAGCGCCTCTAAGGGTTATATTCTCTGGGAACGCACAAAAACCCTTTTCAGAGTTATTTACTTTGAATTGTTATTGTCTCATATCCGATTTGCCTGTTATTACGTAACATGCTTCACGATTTTGGTATACAGACCTTATTGGTATTTCCTCCTAAATTCTATTTACTCTGGGAATGCATTAAAACCCTTTTCGGGCCTACTTTATTTGAATTCTTACTATCGGGTAGCTAATTTCATATTATTACATAATTGACATCACGATTTGGGTATTCATAACTTATTGGGAATTCCTAAAACAAGATCCTATGTAAGACAGTTCGGTATTCTCTGTAAATGCACATAAACCGTTTTAAGTGCTACATACTTTGTATTGTTGTTATTGGTTTAGCGAAACAATTATGAGAAAGGACAAACCACAATTCGGGGTAATTTCGAAAGGGAATGAAAAATACGCCTAGTAAATTACTTTATTTACTGAAGATAGCTTGAAACCATGGTCCAGGAAATAGATGATAAATGTTTTTATTTATCATTCCCTTTCGAAATTACCCCTAATTGTGGTTTGGATTTTAACTACTCCTTCTAGCGGTTTAGATGTCCGATTATGGCCATCTCTTATGTGTTTAAATTTACACTGTATATATATATATATATATATATATATATATATATATATATATATATATATATATAAGTCAAGGTAGAAAATGCTAAAATAATTTTATAAAAGACATTTCAGTACTGGCTTCAGTCATTGAGACTTTTTCAACTGTAAGTATGAAAAACAATTAAATTTTGGAA
>NC_142939.1:40470228-40475228 GCF_046866305.1 Octopus bimaculoides
TGGATGTGTGCATGTATATATATATATATATATATATATATATATATATATATATATATATATATATATTAACACTTATGTAATATATACTTATATAAACAAATAAATAAAAGAATATATATATATGGATAAATGTAGGCATGAATGCATACATATACGTGAGTGTGTAAATTTATAAGTATACATACATATGTGTGTGTGTGTGTAAATAAATGCATGTGTGCAATATATAGGTGCATGCATATATATATATATATATATATATATATATATATATATATATATATATAAATTGATATATTTTAACTGATGTACAAATAATATATACACACGCACGCATTCACACACACACACGGCATAAATACCAATGTATGTATGTTTGGATTCATTAAATGAAGACAAGTCTTTTTCCTGACTGAAAATCAACAAGAAAACAAAACAAATTTCTTCACAGGAACTTAGATAATATATAAAGTTAGACGTTAAAATTTAGAAAACTCTCACACATTATCACAGTTTCGCTTACATTATGGTCCTGCAGAGAACGTGTCGGGTGATTTCTCTCCTTTGAACAAGGCTAGGTTGCGTTATTAGATGAAGACATGGTTCCGGGGTTTAGGCTGTCCTTTAGTAAATAGTTTCGAGTTAAGTGATACAGCACAGCCTCTTGGACAAGTGTTTTTACTTTGGCTTCAAACAAATTATTTGAAGGGAACTGTGTAGAATCCGTTGTATGTGAATATTCTTAGCCGTCACTCAAGAGCGAAAATTAACTGGAAGCTAGTATCATGATTTCGCTATTTATTTTAAAATGGTTATGTTGTTACTTTCGATATAGACAATTTTCCAGCCCCTCCAACTGTGACCTTTTGGAACATTCAACATGTGACACTTGGAAAGCGAGAGAGGGCAGCACCAGTACTTGCCTGGTACTCATTTTCAGCTTAGTAATGGGGTGCAACGTGAAATAAAATGCCTTGCTCAAGGACACAAAGCACTGCTATGTCTAGCAACCGAAGCCACGATCTTGTGATCGTGAGACACCTTAATTTTTGTGCCTCGTGCCTTTCCATACATGCATACATATATACATACATACATACATATATATTCATTCATGTATATATACGTGCATACATTCATCACATACATAGACATATATAAATACGTGTATATTAACGCAAATGCATACACTCATATATGGATGTGTGTGTATATATATATATATATATATATATATATATATATATATATATATATTTATAAAATTAATTCAATAATAGGATGAATTCTTTTATAAGAATTTATCAAGTAGCTAGCGTGAAAAAAACTTCATAAGGGAAAAATCCATCATTTTTTCCCCAAAATATATTTATTTATATAAGGGCATTACTATACAATAATGTCTCACGCTAAGAGGGACTCTAAGGTCAAACTACCATAATAAACACATTTTTACCGTTTATTATGGTAGTTTGACCTTAGAGTCCCTCTTAGCGTGAGGCATTCTTGTATAGTAATGCCCTTATATATATATATATATATATATATATATATATATATATATATATATATATAGATAGATAGATAGATAGATAGATAGATAGATATACACATATATATATGTACATATATGCATATGCTTTATTAATAAAGCTGCAAAGACATCACGAAAACTGTTACTCATATATATATATATATATATATATATATATATATATATATATATATATATATGTTCTTTTACTCTTTTAATTGTTTCAGTCATTTGACTGCGACCATGCTGGAGCACCGCCTTTAGTCGAGCAAATCG
Organism: Octopus bimaculoides; assembly: GCF_046866305.1. Taxonomy (NCBI): domain Eukaryota; kingdom Metazoa; phylum Mollusca; class Cephalopoda; order Octopoda; family Octopodidae; genus Octopus; species Octopus bimaculoides. Next base: position 40,472,042 of record NC_142939.1, read on the forward strand.
ACACCAGGTCTTATTCTTTGTAAGCCTAGTACTTATTGTATCGGTCTCTGTGGTCGAACCGTTAAGTTACGGGGACGTAAAAACTCCAACATCGGCTGTCAAGCGATGGTGGGGGGTGGGACAAACACAGACACGCAAACACACACACACACACACACACACACACACACACACACACACACACATATATATATATATATATATAGAGAGAGAGAGAGATACGACATTTCAGTTTCTGTCTACTGAATCCACTAATAAGGCTTTGGTCAGCCCGAAGCTATAGTAGAAGTCACTTCCCTACGGTGCTATGCAGTGGGACTGAGCCCCGAACCATGTGGTTGGGGAGCAAGCTTACTACACAGTCACGCCTGCGCCTATATATGTACATATACATATATATATATATATATATATATATATATATATATATATATATATATATATATATATATATATATATATATATATATATATATACACATATATATATGCATGTCTTTATACTTCTGTGTTCATGTTGAGATCTTGTTAAAAACCGTGGTTTGTGTTTATGTCACTTAGCGGTCCTACACAGTGTCCAATAAAATATGCACCGGGCTTTAAAATAAATACTCAAGTTGATACGGCCTACTAGAATTCTTTCCTTCAAAGCTGTGCCCCAGCATGGCCGCGGTCCAATGACTGAAACAACGAATAAGTAACACCATATTTCAAATGTTTAAAGCGCCGACCTGCAAGACTCTTTAGCGCTCCGGACAAGATGCTTAGCAGCATTTCGTTCGTCTTTACGTTCTGAGTTCAAATGTTACCGAGGTTGACATTGCCTTTCATTATTTCAGGCCCGATAAAATAAGTACCAGTTCAGTGCTGGGGTTGATGTAATCGACTAAAGACCCCTCCCCATCTCCCCAAGCCCGAAATTACTGGCCTTGTGCCAAAATTTGAAACCAATATTCAAAAATGTTTAAGACTCTTATTTAAATACTTAATTAGATAATTAATTTCTGCAATAATTATACGTGGAATCAACTATTTAATAAATATCGAGTTTCGTGTTAGATTGTTGTTCAGAGATGTTTATCTTAACATCGATTTCTAATAAAACATTCTAAATGTATCAGCATCCTGAGCTCTTCTTGGAGTACACAGTTCTTCCACTTCAGTCGCAGACAACTATGCCAAGCATGATCCGGTTACATTAGTCCGAAAGTTTGAATGGTAATATTCCAGAAATATTCCTGTCAATGAAATGTGTGAATGTACTTAACGCCACTACTACTACTACTACTACTACTACTACTACTACTACTACTACTACTACTACTACTACTACTACTACTACTACTTGTTGTTGTTGTTTTCTGTTTTACTATTTCTCCTGAAGTAGTCCATCCTAACAATGGTATTGTATATTATTTAATAATAACATTAAGCTGTATAGAAAAGCAATGCTGTATGTGACATTTTCGGGGGGCAGCTGAAATTTATGTGGAATATTTTCAGCAAGATATCTGTTACAATTGACATTTTCGGTAGTACCTTGGGGCTTAGCTGTTTCACTATCACTTCTGTACATCGGTATTTTTTTATAGCTTTATCTTACTCATACATTACCAAAGCACAACCTGACGTAGCAGTGACGAATTGAAAGCAAACTACACTCTCTCTAAACGTCGTCGTCATATACCAAACCTTATGCTTAAAATACCAATACATAACCTTTTACTTTTTAGTTGGTTTCGCTTCCAGAGGCGTAGATCTGTCCGATAGGTCTGAGGTCGTATGCTTCTTGAGGAATTAATTCCACACTTGAAAGTTGATAGTGCTCCTTTCACTTTTAAACATTTGATTAAGCGTTTTAGATTTTATTTAACAGATACTTCCTTGGGTGAGGCCATACGTCAGTCTAAGATAGTTTGGAATCATCTTAAGCCTTCTCAATCATTTTCGTTTCTTTCTGAGGTAGAATTTGTAAAATATTCCTAGTTCTTTTTAAGATTTCAACTGATGGTAGGATCTTGCTAATTTCTTAATATCAATGGAACATGCAATTCAGCTAAGTGTTTCAAATATTCTTAACAATATTGGTACTGCAGACAAGGTGACAAACTGGCAGAATCCTTAACACGCCGAGTCAAACGTCACACGTCATTCTAAGATAGTTTGGAATTATTTTAAAATCTCAGTCATTTTCTTTTTCTTCTGAGGGAGAATTGGTAAAATATTCCTAGTTCTTTTTAAGATTTTAATTGACAAAAGAATCTTGCTAATTTCTTAACATCAATGAAACAGACCTCTTCTGTAATTCAGCTAAGTATCTCAAATATTCTTAACAATATTGGTGCGGCAGATAAGTCGACAAACTGGCCGAATCTTTAACACGCCGAGTCAAAGGCTAAGCTGATTTCGTTCATCTTTACGTTCTAAGTTCAATCCGTTGGGGTCGACTTTGCTGTTCGTCCTTTCGGGGTCGATGAAATAAAGAACCCGTTAATCGCAGAGATCTAAGTAATCGACTTACCCCTTGAGCCAAAGTTTGGAACCAATATTGGTACAGCAGATGATTTGTACGATATTGCCTTTTAGGAAGGAAAACTCCTGATGTTATATTCTTTGTCAATCTGACGTTGTTGTTGTTATTGCTGTTGTTGTCGCCTTCTTTCTGTTTTGGATCGAATCAGATTCGATGGAGCAAACGTATTAATGGCATTCCAAACTGACCCGTATTGCACTTGATAGAAAGCCTAACCCTGATCATATTGTCTAAAATGTCCTCTCATTTTAAGACGATAATGTAATACTGTTTCCTCAGATTGTCTTTGTGCACGGCCAATCCATAGACGTAAATAGAACTAAGCATTTGGAATGGATTAGAATCACAAAAACAGACGGTGATGTGAAAATTGGTTGCAGTTCCAACAATGACTGAACATTAGGATAACGCTTGGTCAGTCCACCCCTTTGTCAATCAAAAGCTTTTTTATTTACACTCGCTATTTTCCTACAAAACGCGACTTCATTTATTTATAGCCTCATAGGGATTGTGTCCCAGTTTTCGCGACCGCATATACTCTCCAGGCCGTCGCGATGGACGAGACGCCAGTCCGTCGCCGGAGTATTTGTTTTTGGTAGCTGAGTGGACTGGAGCAACGTGAAGCGAAGTGCTTTGCTCAAGAACACAGTGCAA
>NC_142939.1:40477728-40482728 GCF_046866305.1 Octopus bimaculoides
TGGTCGCCGTTGTCGCATTGTTAAAATCGAAGTCCATGTCGTTTTGCTCACAATGGCGAAGAACAGAGGAGCGAGAAGCAAAAGCATTCGCAGATCAAATGCAAGAACGAAGTAAATTAAAAGACAGAGAAAGTATCTGAAAGAACGGAGAGTTCCAGCAGAAGCTACTAAGGGATGGTGGTGGTGGTGGCGGCGGCCGGGAGGATGGTGGCAGATGGTGGTGGTGGTGGTTGGTAGGGATGGTGGGCACTTTTCCTGATCTGCTTAGCTTTCGGTAAACAACAAAAGTGTATTGATTACAGGCATATAAAGTGATTGAAGATATCCAAGATAACACGATTAACATAGAGAGAAAGAGAGAGAGAGAGAGAGAGAGATACAGAGAGACAGAGAGACAGAGAGAGACAAAGAGACAAAAAGAAAGAGAAAGACAGCGCGTGAGAGAGAAATGGATAGATAGTGAGATAGATAAAGAAACAGATGGAGACAGAGATAGCGACAGACCAAGAGATAAACTGATAAATGAAGAGAGAGAGAGAGAGAGAGAGAGAGAGAGAGAGAGAGAGAGAGAGAGAGAGAGAGAGAGAGAGAGAAAGGAAGAGAGAAAGAGGAGGAGGGGCAGCGGGGTTGAAAAATGGTTTGAAGAAAAAATTCTTGTATTTTTTGTCTTCTGCTAAAAGAAAAACACCAACATCTAAGTGAAAATGAAAATGGGACAATTTTTGTTCCTATTTCAATATAGTGTGACTCACTGTTGCGTCAAGTTGGCCATTTTTAATGTTCCATGCCAAATTTAATAATTCGTAGCATTTCTATTGTATATGAAGAATTCTAAGAATATTACGAAAAAAGAATCAAAGGACGAAAAAAGACAAATTGTTGATCCAAGAATATTGAGCAGAGTCATATGAGATAAAGATGTAAAACTACAAAAGTCATAGAATTTAGTTAATATAATGAAATAGATAAGTGCTTGAAAAGGTTATTCTGAGACAAGGACAAAAAAACTCTCTCCTATTTTACACAGCTATTGGTGTGGCGCTGGGGGGGGGGGGGTAGGCAGATGCTAATGGCGTATTTATGTAGCTAATGGTTTAACAGTTCTTCACTTTCCATCATAGTTTGGATCGGTCTACACCGAACGTTTGTCACTGGAATATTTATCAAGAATATTACTATCTAGCAACTGTTTTAACGCGGCCTTTAGGTTGCTTCATGGAATCTGTGAATTTTGGGTCCACTGGTTAGGATTTGGGATTTCGTATGAAATAAATAAGATTAATGCAGCAAAAAAGGTGTTACATGCAAAGACATAAATGATTTAATTTAGTCAAAATCTTTCTGTAAAAAAGATTAGAATGTAACAACAGCAAAAACAACAGCAAACCCACCGTGTTAAGCAACGGGAAACAACAACCATGAAATACGTTTGTTTATAATGTAAACATGTCAAAATAAACGGTCTTCTGGCAAAATGACCTTTCACAAATAATAATAATAATAATAATAATAATAATAATAATAATAATAATAATAATAATAATAATAATGGGTTCAAATTTTGCCACAAGGACAGCAATTTTTGGGGTGGGGATGAGTCGATTACATCGACCCCAGTGTTCAACTGGTACTTATTTTATCGACTCCGATAAAGCGCGAAGTCAACCTTGGCAGAATTTCAACTCAGAACGTAGCGACGGGCGAAATACCGCTAAGCAGTTCGTCCGGTGCGCTGACGATTCTACCAGCTCACCGTCTTAATAATAATAATAATAATAATAATAATAATAATAATAATAATTAATAATAGTAAATCTTAACTGATTGGAAGTGTTACCATGTACATTGTTTTGTCTTGATATAAAAGATGGGCTATAGCAAATATTCTGCTCAATACCACAGATTTGCTTGTCAGTTGCTTGACCTTAACCAGTTGAGCATGTCCCTTAGTGGCTGAGTTTATGTACATCTATGATCACGGGCAGAAGTAGTGGGGGAACATCATAGCCATGTTTTGAGAGGAATTCTTTTGGAGTTTGAATAATTCACCTCTGGAAATATAGGTATTTCGTTCAACATCCTTAAGCAAGCCTTATTCAGGGGCTGTTTGAGCTGGATGGGCTACACAGCCTGAATAAAAATTTAACTGGGCCCTACCTGCAAGGCCATGCGCTGTTTATATTGATATGAGATCACCATGTCCCGTACATATGGTTGTGATGCCAAACAATGACCAAAGCTACTCACCATCAAGGAAGCGCTGGAAATGTAGCACTAACACATGTCTACGCAACAGTAGCTACGGCATGCCCAGACCTCTATTTAGTGGGTATTGACAGAAAATGGAACACCTGACCAGTGGAACGCGTCCCTTACACAGAAATGGAAAGGGTGTGCGCCCCAGTTTGGCCAGACGTAAACTGGGGCAAAGCATGACGGTCAGGCGATAATATATCTCTTCCCTGCTTTTCTGAGATAGTTTTCTCTCGGCCCATTTCTGCGTGAGATCTGCCTCCCCGCTCATCACCTCGTCACAGATCTCTACCTGAAGATTTGGACCAAAGCAGACCCCAAACAAATTAACCGATCCCACTGTCCAGCGTCTCACGACTTTATTCGACGGCATGGACCTACCTCTGCAGGTGCCGTGCTGCAGACACCTGATTCTATGTGCCGAAGAGGCGACACTATGACGGTGATGTCATCTGCGTATGCCGACACGTCTACTCTCGGCAGGTGTGTACCTGGTGAATTTTTAATCCCTTTCATGGTGGATAGTAGGTCACGGTGGGATTTGATCTTAGAATAGGGACAGTCAGAACAAATACCTCCAAGACATCCCGCCTCGCATTCTAACCATTCTGCCCTCCACTCTCTCGGACTGGTTCCTTATTTGTCCAACCCGAAAGAATAAAAGGCGAAGTTAACCGAAGCGAAATTTGAGCTCAAAGACCCAAAGGCCCTAAATAAATACAACAAGGTATTTTTGTCCGACACTCTACCACGCCAACGAGTTTACCACCTTTAATTACATCTACTCCGTAAGGTAAGATGCTTGACCTCGTAGGTAGAATATTCGTTCCAAGATCGTTACCTTGTGGTTTCACTTCTCGCATTCAACGGTGCCGTTGTGTCGTTGAGCAAATCGCTGCGCTATATCTATTTAAACGGAAATGAATGCCACTGCGGCAGCTGGAAGTTATTCATGCAACAAACAGGCACCGTTTCCATTGCAGTTCTTTTCTTGGTCACTTACACTATACTGCAGATTTGATACTCCAATCGTAGCTGGTACTGTTTCTAATTTGACCGTAGGTGTTATTTAATCCAGACTTCGGAGCCTTCTTTAGGATAAGCACAGATTATACAAGCCATATCTTTTTATCTTTTTACTAATTTCAGTCACTGAACTGTGGCCATGCTAGGGTTCTGCCTTCAATAGTTTAGGTGAATAAATCGTCCTTATTTTAAAGCCTGGTTCTTATTCTATCAATCTCTTTAGCTGAATTGTTATGTTACAAGCCATTCACATGGTCTTGGTCGGTCTGAGGATATAGCCCAAGGTAATGCGCAATAGAACTGAAGTCGAAACTACATTGTTTGAAAACGAGTTACTTAACCATTAAGCTATGCCATAGACATATTGGACAAGAATTCTTTCTCGTCTTGCACAACCTTCCAAGACTTCTTGTCAAAATATCTCATGATGCTTTGTGAGATGGCAGAATCGTTAATTCACCGGGTAAAATGCTTAGTGACATTTCGTCTGTCTTTATGTTCTGAATTCAAATTCCACCGAGGTCGATTTTAGCTTCTATCCCTTCGGAGGTACCAGTGGAGCACTAGGGGTCGATGTAATCAGATTACCACCACCACGAAGATGGAATAAAGTTTTAGTGACATGATAATACTTAGGGAAAACCGAAACTTTGATGCAGTTTCGATTCCTAGGTGGAAACATTCCGTTTCCTCAACAATGTTAAGGTAATGTTTTCTCTTAGGAATCGAGCATGAAAGTTAACTTTCTCTAATTTCCTCTCTCCTAAAATATAGTCACTCTTCTTTTTTAATTACGCAGCGCTTAGGTATGTGGCCCAGTGGTTAAGTTGTTCGAATCCCTATCGTAATGTCATGGATTCGGTTTCCAGACCACGCGGCACATTGTGGACTCGAGCAAGTCACTTCATTCCACTTTGCTGTCGCCTCCTCAGCTATTAGCCTAATGTGGGTGCTGCTCGCTTTCATTCTCGCTGTCACATTCTCAATGTTCTGTGCAGTCAAGGATGGGAAGACCAAAGAGGCGTCCGTGTCTGCTTGTGACTATATAAATCCCTAATGCAATTAGCGAACGCATAGTAAATGCTACCCAGCCATACTCGTTTGTGAGTGACGGCTAAGCAAACTTCAACTAAACCGATTCTCAGAGCTGGTTTGATCCTTGGTCGAAGCTTATGATAAACTTCGACTAATTCTCTTGGAGTAACAAAGAATTACCAAGTGGTTAGGCCGTTTGACCTATGATCGTAAGGCTGTAGGTTCGATTCCTGGATCAGACGATTGTGCTCTTGTCAAGACACTTCATATTCATATTAGTCCAGGCCACTCAGCCGAGAATGAGTTACACCTTCTGCAGACTGGTACCTTGGGGACAATAATCAGAAATTGTTGTAATTGAAGGATGTTTCAGTGCTTGATGTCTATCGCAAACTAGAAAATATGGCGCTTCAGAAAGTCATAGTTGTCAGAGTTCCCCGTTTTTTTTAAAATTTATTTTTACAAACGTAGTTTTTCTAACTTTATATTTGTCTGAGATAGAATTATTCCACACTGAAGAAATAATGAAGATGAGAGAGAAGCATAATATAACAAAGAAAACTGTACAATACCAAAGAGCTGATAATATTAATGAACTTGTAAGTCGGTGAATTTGCAGAAGCGTTAGCACGCCGGGCGAAATGCTTAGCGGTGTTTCGTCTACCGCAACGTTCTGAGTTCAAATT
>NC_142939.1:40490228-40492728 GCF_046866305.1 Octopus bimaculoides
AAAAGTGGAATAAAAATAAAGAAAAAATAGGAATAAAACATGAAATATGATAGAAAATCCTGGAAAGAGCCAAACCGAAAAATGGCATCAAAGGACGTGGAATTGTGGAACCATAAATTGGCGGTGCCCAAAACTTTTGAAAAACTGAACCAAGAAATGACAATTTCGAAATAAATAAATAAATAAATAAATAAATACAAAAAACATCTCTCCTTTTCTTCTTCTTCTTCTTCTTCGCTCTTTTATAAATCTCTTCCTACTCGTCTTCCTTACTTTCGTTTATCTCTCTTTTGCATCTCTCTCTCTCTCTCTCTCTCTCGCACTCTCCCCCTCTCTTTCGCCCACCACCACCACCACCACCACCACCACCATTCCACTACAGGAAAGACCATGCAATGAACTGAACACAATCACTCGCACATACACAGAAGCATATGCACACACACCCATACATAACATATATATATATATATATATATATAAATATATATATATATATATATATATTCTCTCTTACTTTCCCCCCTCTCTCTCTCTGTTTCTTTCTATCCTGTCTCACTTCTACCACCACCACCACCACCACTACCACCATCATCAACATCATCATCATCATCATTACCACCATCACCAACAACATCTTCAATACCAGCATACCGTGTATGTTGTAACCATAGTTCCAACCAACACAGATGCCTCTGACTTCACCCCACTCTCTCAGTCTTTCTCTTTCTCTTTCTCTCTCTCTCTCTCTCTCTCACACTCTCACATTTTATCTTTCTTTCTCTCACTCTCTCTATCTCCCTTTCTCTTACTCTGTCTTCTTACTCTCTCTCTCTCTCTCTCTCTCTCTCTCTCTCTCTTTGTCTGTTTCTCTCTTTGTCTGTTTCTCTCTTTGTCTCTAATCAATTCACTGCCACCACCATTTCTAAACCTCCACACATCACACATCAGACTCAAAGCTCGCCTCTCTCTCTCTCTCTCTCTCTCTCTCTCTCTCTCTCCCTCCGCCCTGCCTCTCCCTTTCACCCTCTTCCCGTCACCCCTAGCCTACCCCACTCATCCGCCCACCCACTCATCCACCCATTCAAGCAATGAACTAAACCACAAATGAAATACAGCGTTAAATGTTCAAATGTTCGGATTAATAGAATAAAAGGGTTTTAAAGCCTTCACACACACACACACACACACTCACACACACTCCTACAATATCCGCCGACCACTCGTTTCCTCCACAGCCCCACCCCCGCCACTGTCCAATGATATCCCATATCATATCACCCGTGTTCAATCATACCCAATTATCTACCTGCCTACTTTCCTCCCTACCCACACGCAATCGCTCCTAACAACCTGCCTTCTAAACCACATCCCTAACCAGACCGATCTATATGCTGTCAGGATTATATCTCATCTGCTTATAATCCTGCCAACATACATACATATCGACAGCAAATCCACTTCAACTATCAATTTACTTACAAAAGGAAGCGAAGAACTTAACTACTCAAAACTAAATCACAGTAAAACATATCCATGTTCTTAACCAGAACCAAATGCACGTTTTTGTTCAGAACAAAAAAAAGAAAAAAAATCACCCAAAATTGGCTCTCCGTCGGTTATGACGATGAGTATTTCAGTTGATCCGATTAACGGAACAACCTACTCGTAAAATTAACGGCCAAGTAGCTGAGTACTCCACAGATACGTGTACCCTTAACGTATTTCTCAGGGAGATTTGTACAAGTAGCTGAGTGCTCCACAGACACGCATCCCATGAACGTAGTTCTCAAGGAGATTTAGCATGAGAGCGTGACAACTCTGGCTTTTTGAATTACAGGTACAACACAGCATTGCCAACTAAGTGAATTGGAACAACGTGAAATAAAAGTGTCTTGATCACGGACACAAAACGCTCACAGGTATCGAACTCCTGTTCTTACAATCGTGAGATGAATACCCACCCACTATGCCAGCCACTAGGGCAGCGGCATCAAACACACTCATCGACCAAATGCTACATGTCAGAGGAGGTTTCAAACATTCGTGTAGCTCAGTCAACGGTGGTGCCCCAGCATGACCGCAGCTTTGAAGCTGAAACATTTAAAATATGTGTGTGTGTGTGTGTGTGTGTGTGTGTGTGTGTGTGCGTGAGCGTGTGTATGTATATATATTTACATACATATACATCTATACACAGATATACTATATATATATATATATATGCGTACTAGAAATAATGTACTCCTCCGTGATAGAAAATTCAACAAAAGAAGTGCTCCATCTGGTGCGAGATAAATATTATTTATTTAAAGGTCGCAATACATATATTAAAGTGGTACTAATAGTTTAGTACGTTGAGAAAACTCAAACATATTCTTCAGGCGCAACCTCGTATTATAACGAACTAAAGAAATTGAACGCTATACTTTGCGCCTGAAGAACATGTTTGAATTTTCTCACATTATGAAACTATTAGTGGCGCTTTCATACATGTATT
>NC_142939.1:40497728-40510228 GCF_046866305.1 Octopus bimaculoides
ATATATATATATATATATATATATATATGTATGTATGTATGTGTGTGTGTGTGTGTGTGTGTATGTATATATATATATATATATATATATATATATATATATATATATATATATATATACTCGCACACTCAAACACGTTTCGATGAAAACAAAAGTAAAGAGCTCTCCCATACGGGAGGTGTGTCACGCATTTGCTCTATTCATCCGGTGTAAGTGATACCGGAAGTTAGGCTAAGTGTCATCTATCCCAGCAGTCAACATTCCCCACCCCGTCTGTGTGAAAGCTATAAGGAAATGATCAATTGAAAACAAAGAAAATAACAACAACAACAACACCAGCAGTAATAGCTATTAATTAATCGATGAGTTTAATATGACATGTTGAATGCAAATGCATACGGGTGCACGTGACCTCTGCGAAAATACCATCAGCTCGGTTATTGATTCGTGGAACCAACGTGTGTGAGTGCACATGTGTGTGTCTATATATATATATATATATATATATATATATATATCCGTGTGTGTGTGTGTGTGTGTGTGTGTGTGTGTGTGTGTATAAATATACATATGCATTTGTATACATACATACAAACGTGCATGTACATCATATGCATATATTTATGAGGGCATGCGTCTCTGATCCTATATATGTACACACACACACACATACGTATATGTACGTATATATTTACGTATGTTTATAAATATATGCTCATGTATATATATATATATAATAGTGGAGGCGCAATGGCCCAGTGGTTAGGGCAGCGGACTCGCGGTCATAGGATCACGGTTTCAATTCCCAGACCGGGCGCTGTGAGTGTTTATTGAGCGAAGACATCTAAAGCTCCACGATGCTCCGGCAGGGGATGGTGGCGAACCCTGCTGTACTCTTTCACCACAACTTTCTCTCACTCTTACTTCCTGTTTCTGTTGTGACTGTAATTCAAAGGGTCAGCTTTGTCACACTGTGTCACGCTGAATATCCTCGAGAACTACGTTAAGGGTACACGTGTCTGTGGAGTGCTCAGCCACTTGCACGTTAATTTCACGAGCAGGCTGTTCCGTTGATCGGATCAACTGGAACCCTCGACGTCGTAAGCGACGGAATGCCAACAATATATATAATGTACGTGAGTGTTCTTACGCCAAACAGGTGTGCGCGCGTGTGCGTATGTGCATGCGATCTCTTATACGTGCATAGCGCTTTCGCTACGTTTGTGTATGAGTTTGCATGTGGGCGCGTGTGTTGTATATATATAAGGCGCATGATCGTGCTTACATATATGTAAACTTTGTTTACATATATCGTAATTTCACATATAGCGTCTATAAAAGGTTTATTTATAAGTTAAAAAATTGTAGAAGAATTTGTTAGTAGGCAGTTTAGCTTAAAGGTAAAGCATTTTGACCGGTAATCACAGGGATGTGAGTTTGAGTCTCATGGCTAGCTGCTAACAAATTTTCTGCAATATAAGGATGTTCTATGCTATTCAGCATTATTAATATTACACGTTTGGGATATATATATATATATATATATATATATATATATATATATATATATATATATATATATACATGTGTGTGTGTGTGTGTGTGTGTGTATGTGTGTATGTGTATGCGCAATAGACGTATGTGAGAGAGTATGTAAAATTTTACATATTGAAATTAATGATTCTACATGATAGAAGTTACGAAACAACTGTAAACATATGGAAGTCATATAGTAAAAATCTGTATTCATCTCTCACACCTCTTGACTCTATGCTCTCTCTTTACACACACAGACACGCATACACACACACACGCATACACACACACGCATACACACACACGCATACACACACACGCATACACACACACACGCATACACACACACATACATGTAAATAAATCTATCTATCTATCTATCTGTGTGTCTTAGTGGAAACACAATTAAAGTAACCTGAATAAAATATATAAATACCCATTGTCTTTGTGCTTTTATAAAAATAATACTCTGTAAGAACATCGTAATCTTGGTGACTAAACTTTGGATTTACATATTGGCCTCTTGAAAATTTGTAAACGTTCAGATTACCTCGATTTCTATATTGATAATGGACCCACTTTTTTAGACACATTTTTTTTTCTTCACAGAGAAATTATAAATTACTTCGTTCGGATCATCGATCCGTATCTTCATTATATATATATATATGTGTATGCATGTATGTATGTATGTATGTATGTATGTATGTATGTATGTATGTATGTATGTAACGTGGTTTAAATAATGGTCATTATATATTTGTTGTAGTAAATTTGACTTACAGATGTTTCCAGTAATGATTGTAAGTTCGTTATTGATTGATTTACTCAATCAGTCCATTGATCGGTTCAGAAAAACTGAACCATCTAGAGAATTAATGTATGTATATATGTATGTGTGTATGTTTGTATGTATGTATGTATGTATGTATGTATGTATGTATATATGTATGTGTGTATGTTTGTATGTATGTATGTATGTATGTATGTATGTATGTATGCATGTATGTATGAATGTATATATATATATATATATATATATATATATATATATATATATAGAGAGAGAGAGAGAGAGAGAGAGAGAGAGAGAGAGAGAGAGAAAGAGAGAGAGAGCGATACAGATAGATAGGTAGATAATTAGATAAATAGATGTGTGTGTGTGTGTATTGGAATGAAATATTTTTGGCAGTGTACAGAATAACAATAATAATAATAATAATAATAATAATAATAATAATAATAATAATAATAATAATGATAATAATAATAATAATAATAATAATAATAATAATAATAATAATAATAATAATAATAATAATAATAATAATAATAATAATAATAATAATAATAATAATAATAATAATAATAATGATGATGATGATATTGATAATAATAATATTGACAATAAGAATATTGATAATAATAAGGGTAATAAGATTAGCCAGAAGAAATAAAGAATCCTGTTTCATCTGGCTGGAAAATTTGATAACCTCGATATAAATAGACTAAAGAGCAGTTCTTTTATTTCTTACTAACTTTGTTATTATTATTAAGTGAGAGAGAGAAAGAGAGAGAGAGAGAGAGAGAGAGAGAGAGAGAGAGAGAGAGAGAGAGAGAGAGAGAGAGAAAGATAGAGAGAGAGAGATATAGAGAGAAAGAGAGAGAGGGAAAGGGAGAGGGAGACAGAGAGAGAGAGAGAGAGACAGACAGACAGACAGAGAGAGGGAGCAAGCCGACGATCTGGCAGAATCATTAGCTCGTTTGTGGCTTTTCGTCCTTCGCTATATTGTGTTCAAATTTGGCCGGTGTCGACTTGGCTTTTCATCTTTTCATGGTCGATTAAATAAGTACCTGTTACGCAGTGGGGGTCGATATAATCGACTTAATCCCTTCTCTCAAATTTGAGGCCCTGTGCTTCCGGTTGAAAGGGTTTAAGGCGGCGAGCTGGCAGAATCGTTAACGTGCCGGACGAAACGCTTAGCGGTATTTACGCCTGTCGCTTCGTTCTGAGTTCAAATTCTGCCGAACTCGACTTTGCATTTCATCCTTTCGGGTTCAATAAATTAAGTACCAGTGAAATACTGGGGTCGATGTAATTGACTAGTCCCCTCACCGAAAATTTCAGGCCTTGTGCCTTTAGTAGGATTATTGATTGAGAGAGCAATGCGTGTCACCAAAGTGAGACTGAGGTACAAATATACCAAGCCCATTATTAATTATTATTAACAGAACAGTGATAGCATTTGGGTGGTTTCGAATGACTGAATGACTGAATGGATTTCAGCTTTGAGCATCACTGGTCTTAGTTACAAAGTTTCAGGTAAAACATTCTTTTCTTATCTTGTTATGTTTCGGGAGGGTCAATATTGAACACACGCACTCTTTCTATTTCACTTCTTTGTTTTTCAATTTGTTAATCATTTTCTAATACGTCGCTCCTTTTTCATAAAGAGAGAAACATGAGTTTGAGGAAGATTTGGCAGTTTTACTTTTATTGCATGACTGACCATGTACTTGTCCCTTTTGTACTGTTCATCGGCTGCTATTTCATTTTGCCGCCTAAATGTTTCCTGGGCCTTTTCACCCACTTTTGTTATTTGCTACGTTCCCTCCTCCCCCCTTTCTCATCCTCCCCTTCTTCTTCTTCTTCTTCTTCTTCTTCTTCTTCTTCTTCTTCTTCTTCTTCTTCTTCTTCTTCTTCTTCTTCTCTACCCTCTCTCTCTCTCTCTCCCGCCTCTATACTGGTGGTAATAGTGATAGTGGAGAGGGTGAATATTGCTTAGTTAGTTATTTCTCTCTCTCTCTCTCTTTCTCCTTCTCGCACACTTTGACGGTCATTATTCTTTAGTCTTACCTTTTCATCTCATGGACTTCGTTATTATTTCATGACTTCGAGACAATGAAAACACGTCTATCTATCTATCTGTCTCTCTCTCTCTCTATCTATCTATCTATCTATCTATCTATCTATCTACTTACTTATCTCTCTGTCTCTCTATGCGTATGTGTTCTTATATATGTGTGTGTGTATGTGTACGTATGCACAAATATATATGTATACATATATATATATATATATGCATCTTTAATAATATATTACGCATGTGTATTTATATATACATATGAAAAAAATATACATATATATATATATATATATATATATACATATATATATATATATATATATATATATATATATATATATATATATATATATATATATATATATATATATATATATATATATGTATATATATATATATATATATATATATATATATGAATGAGTAAACCGAGAGTAGTAAGTAGCGGTAGTGGTGGTGGTGGTGGTGGTGGTGGTAGTTGCAGTGCGGGAGTGATTAAGGTGTAATTGGTGTGTGTGTGTGTGTGTGTGTGGTAGGGTAGGGCAGGACGCGATCCCGTTAAGTGGTGTGGTGTAGTGTGATATGGTTACGAGTATGTCTTTTGCTTGCCATAGAAATACAAAACATGTGTGCTATGCATTATGCAGAGTGTTTAGAGCTCGGTGGTGTGGCGGGGGCAGGGGGCGGGGGAGGGCCGAGTATAGGCGACATTAGAGGTGTGGCGCTTGGTTGTCTTTTTCCTTTTCTTCTTAGTGCTTGTGTGAATGTGTTTGTGTGTGTGTGTGTGTGTGTGTGTGTGTGTTTGTGAGGGGGAGGGCACGGTAGGATGCGCTAATAAACTGCCTGTCAAGTGTTTGTTTGAGTGCGATTTTACACCACCATTGTTCCACAGGTGCGCTCATTAAAGATGTGTAGAGATGAGAAACTACTATTATTGGTGTTGTTGTTGTTGTTGTTCTTGATAGGACAGCGCCCCAGTAGAATGGTTAGCGCGTCGTACAAAATGATTGCAGGTATTTCTTTCGGTTCTTTACATACAGAGTTCAATTTCTGCCAAGAGCCGAATTACCTTTCATTCCTATGGGGGTCGAAAAAATGTAATACCGGTCAAGTACTGGGGGGGGGGGGGTCAATGTAATCGATTAGGCCCCCTCCCTCAAACTTTTGGGCCTTGTGCTAAGCAAGTTTGAGGAAATGCTTGGTGGTGCTTCGCCTGTCGCTACGTTCTAAGTTCAGACTCCACCGAGGTCGACTTTGTCTTTCATCCTTTCAGGATCGATAAAATAAATACCAGTTGAGTACTGGGGTCGATGTAACCGACTTAACCCGTCCCCCAAAATTTCAGGCCTTGTGTCTATAATAGAAAGGATTATTATTAATGTTGTTGCTTTATCCAAATTGCTCAGGGCTCTACTCATGCCAGCTTCTTTACCCTCTTTGTCTACGAAGTATTACATGAGGCGGAGGTTGTCGTGGATGGATCTGCTTGGGATGGCGCTTCTTTGCACACACTTTGGCCAAAGCAGCGATATGGGCCTAAAATTTTCTATTTGTTAATCCTTGTTTGGGTCCCTTCTCAACAGTGCCACCGCTCCTCGACTCACAGAATTAGAAATTCTCTCTTTTCGTTGCAGTAGATATCTACTAAAAGGCCACTGAATAAGTGTGGTAAATAAAAGTAAAGCTCATAGGGCAAACTATCCAGATCAGGCGAATCCCTAACTCCGTGAAACACATCATCGTATCCCGTATATCTGCGCCTCTTTCGGCATTTCGCAACGCTCTGCACCCCTTATCGAGAGTCGTCACATGTCGTGACATGCCGCCGAGGTAGGCACTGAAGTCCATCCTGCATTCCGGACTGCCATTAATTCCAAACTGTTGGGTGAAGTGCTGCTGAAATGCCGCACACATCTGCTCAACCTCGAGCACCTTGAGCTCATTTTAGCTCACCAAAGACCAAATTGCGGCCTTCTTGACACTTTGCGCCTCTGTCACTAAGGCCCATCGAGCAGCTTTCTTTCCTTCTTGTCTTAGATCACGGATCTTAGCTTTGACAAAACAACATTCGTGTTTAACACCGAAGAAGTGGTCCAAGGCTTTTCTCGCGGCCAACACGTCGGCTGCAAGGCTTTCCTTAAGCACCTCTTCTAAGTTTCTAATTAAGTACTCTTCTTTTCATTTCTCTCTATCACCAAAGCCTTACTAAACCTAATTGATTCTACTCCAATTGCTTTTTTCAGGGCAAAACACTATTTGTTGTTGACGATTGCCTTCGTCCACGCTCGCTTAACTAATTCTCTAATCCGGATTCTGTAAATTTGGCACGCCGGAAGTGACAGGTTCAGCTTTCAGTAATCGTTTACTCGCTGTCTAAACTTATCAAGGTCGACCGTACAGATTACAAATTTGTGGCCTGTGTGGCCGACCAGTTTGAAAAGAGGACAACTTATATTTAACCTTATCTACTGGCCAACAGAATACCCTGTCTGCATAAGACTTGGTTGACCCGTAGTAGTAGTAGTAACTGTAGTAGTAGCAGCAGCAGCGTTGCTTACTTTGGCAGACCAATGAGTGTTCGATAATCACTATTGTTCCCAAATACTTCCTTATGTCTCATATTAAGGACGGGACAAAATTTTGATGACAATAGAAAATGGGTTTTTGTGGGTTTTTTTAAATTTCTTGTTTACTTTTATTTGTTCCACTTTCCATATCCTCTTGCTTATTGTTCTTACCTTTGTTCGCTTCTTCAGTTCTTCTAGACTTCATTTTTGTTGTTGTTATTGTTGTTACTACTATTACTACTACTACTACTACTACTACTACTACTACTACTACTACTACTACTACTACTATCATTATTACCACCACTACCACCACTACCACCACCACCACCACCACTACCACCACCACCACCACCACTACTACTACTACTACTACTTACTATTTTTATTATCATTGACGTTGCCGTTGTTACGTTTCTTGTCGTTATTGGCTTTAAATATTCTTTGTATGAATTTTGTATTGCTTTTCCATGTCTTTTGTATTGGCCAATATTGACAATGTTGGGGACTTTACATTCAGTTTCAGGAGAGTACAAGAGAACAAAAAGGCGGGTGACAAACGGAGATGCATACATCTACGTACACACATGCAGACACACACGCACACGCACACGCACACACACACACACACACACACACACAGATGGAGAGATAGAATAAGGGAGAGGAAAAAGATGGAGCCGGAGAGAGAGAATAGGAGTGAGGGAAAGAAGGAAAGAAAGAAAGAAAGAGAAGGGGACCATCAAGCACAACTCCAGAAACGCCAAAACGAGGCTGTCTCATCCTCTACACCAGGATCAGGGAGCTGAGGCTGCCCCTTCGACGGATATAACCAGAATAATCCCTCAACGGTCTGAAGACAATAAAAATGAGTTGGGAAACGATCAGAAGTGGTGAATACTTGAAGCAGCGGGAAATGCAAGAAGGAAAAAAACTGAAGGGAAAGAATAAACCCGTCGAAAAAGTAACGAAAGACGGTGAAAGGAGACTTCCGGTTGACACAACTTACGATAAACTGATAGAAATGCTAAACGGAGAGGACGAAGGCGAAGGAAATAGCATGATGTTGCTTCAAGGGAAAAAGGTTTCCGGTTTGATTGAACAACCAAATTAGAGATTATTAGGGAAAAACATATTTGTATTTTATAATCAGCTAATGCGAAACTTTGATGAGGAATTAAGTGGTCTCTTGCCCAATCTGGCACCGAAGATACTCACCAGCAGAGTTAGATTTAGCAATTTCAAGATGTGGT
Organism: Octopus bimaculoides; assembly: GCF_046866305.1. Taxonomy (NCBI): domain Eukaryota; kingdom Metazoa; phylum Mollusca; class Cephalopoda; order Octopoda; family Octopodidae; genus Octopus; species Octopus bimaculoides. The sequence continues at coordinate 40,505,952 of NC_142939.1, forward strand.
GGAAAACAATACTATGGCGGGTTTTGGTCTAACATAACTGGTGGCTATCCACCCGTATGCCTGTCTTTATGTGGAAGAGCCATCATGTCGATTCTTCGTATTCTAAAATCATAATTCAATTAATCTTTAAATTCCTTCTGTGCCCCTAAAACTTTATACTATCCATCTCGTCACATCCTTATTACTGTCAACGTACGTTGCAATATAAAACTTTATTATATCCACTCTAAGATATCTTTGTGTTCGCCATGTTTTCACGTTTATTTATATTCACAGACACACGTGCACACATATATTTATGTATGTGTGTGTGTGTATGCGTGTGTGCGTATGCGTATGTGTGTGTGTGTGTGTGTATGTATCATGTCTCCAGGCCTTGAGGTTAAAAAAGACATTATCCATCAGAATCATTAATGCGGTTCTTTAAGTTCCCAAGTTCATATTCCGCGGGAATTAACTTTGTTCTTCATCTTTTCGGAGTCATTGAAATAAGTACCAGTTGAGTACTGGGGTCGATGTAATTGGCTTAACTCCTTCCCCCGAAATTTCTGGCCTTGTGCCAAAATCTGAAATCATTATTAATAATAATAAAAGCATTCAAGTTCAATCTTTTTAACGTTTTAAAGTTTTAACGTTCTAGCTCACTTCCGCTGTTTACAGTAGTGCTTGGAAGGAAGGTGTGTAGCGTGTTATCGTCGCATTAACCACAACAGAGAAAGTTCTCATGACGATACCTGCTCAGAGGTCCACGTAATGTTGCAGAAAGTGTATGGAGAGGAGTGTTAGAGCCGCACACAAGTGTACGAGTAGCTCAGACGTTTCCAAGATGGCTGAAAAAAATGTCGATACTGAAGAACGTTCTGGGAGACACGCAAGCAGCAGAAATGAGAAAGTTATCAGAGGATGTACAGGTTAGTTACGGTTCAGTTCAGTCCATTCTCACCATAGATTTAGGTATGAGACACGTATCTGCCAAGTTTGTGCCAAAATTGCTTTCAGCTGACCAAAAAGACACTCGGGTTTCAGTTGCACAAGGTTTTCTTGACTGTGTCGATGAAATCTGTTTGAAAGCATTGTGTAGGCCTCTGAGCAGGTATCGCCAAGCTTTCGGCAAAATTTAATGCAGATTCTCTGCTCAACTTTTTCTGTCATGGTCAATGCGACGATCACACGCTACGCCCCCTTCCTCCCAAGCACTGCTGTAAACAACGGAAGTGAACTAGAATGCTAAAACTTAATGCACATGCACAAGAGAGTTCAAGATCAAACTCTGCCAAGCGGCTTTACTCTGCATGCTTCAGCTTCGTTACTATAGCAACAGTCCGGATACTTATTGGTACGCACACGCTAACACACACACACACATACACACACACGCACATAAACACACACACACATACACACATGTATACAATTCATATGTAGTAACTGTGGTTAAGATCTACTTTTGGTTTATTAAAAAGAATAGTTACCTCACAAACGCGAGCACGCAAACACAACCACCTACACAACTGTACACACACACACACACACACACACACACACGCACGCACGCACAGAGATATACACATCCACGTAAAGACACGATCGATTGATTAATAGAGAATTCCTGATATAGGGATCCGTAATCATTAATTCCCAGTAACTCATTTATTCCATATTAATAAATTATGACCAAATATAATAATAAAAGAAAAACAAAACACAAAAAATGAATAAAAAGTCACTTCTAAGCGCATGTATATACACAAACGCACGTGTACACACACAAACACACACATAAAGCGCATATACATGCGCACTAGGGCGCACACACATGCACAGAAATAGATATGGACACGCACACGAGTCACGTACGACGGTTCTATTAAGCAGGTATTGATGTGTGTGTGTATGTGCGTGTGTGTGTGTATGCGTATGTGTATATCTATAGATATATACACAGACACACACATATATGTTCATTCGAAGCTGATGATTCATCCTCTCACTGCACACACACGCACGCGTGCACGCGCGCACGCATACACACACATACACACACACAACACACACGAACCGCGCGCACACGGAGATTGGCGGAAAAGTTCATAGGCTGCGGTCCACACTCTCCTTCCCTCTGTGTTGCAGTGTTTGGATCCCTTTGGAGAAGAAGCTTTCATTCTGCTGATCCCCACAAAAAGTCATCAATAGTAGAGATGACGTCATCAATAGTAGAGATGACGTCATCATTGCTGAGATACTTCTGAGCCAAAATCAGGAGGTAGGGACCGTGACCAACTAGTTAAAAACCACAATAAGGCATTGTGACCATTGAAAACAAGGACTTGTGTGCTGGAGCACTGTCCTGATGAAACAAGATCCCTTTCGTCAGTTTTCCTGGACATTTGCTGTTGATAGCCTCTCGTAACTGCCTCGGCAGGTTGGGATAGTACACTCCATTGATAGTGTGACCCTTTTGAAGGTAGTCAATAAACACAAAGAATTTTGAATCTCTCAAAACTGAGGCCGTCACCTTCCCTGCAGATGAACATGGTGACCCACTCACTCATCTTGCATTAGGAAATGTTCAAGGTAACCAGTCGGTTCTGCCTGAAGCAATGTCAGATTTTCCTGTATTGTTATCAAACTGGTTCACTTTTGATCAGGTGTCAGAAAATGTGACACGCTCCGAGCGGGGACCTTCGGTATACCAACTTCATGGCGCATAATATTCGCAACTCTTTCACAGGACATGCTAATAGCATTGACTATTTGATTCATAGTCAATCGTGTGTCATTCGTCAGAATGTGGTGACAAAGCGTCGGAAAAAGGCGGCGAGCTGGCAGAAACGTTAGCACGTTCTGAGTTCAAATTCCGCCGAAGTCGACTTTGCTTTTCATCCTTTCAGGGTCGATTGAATAAGTACCAGTTACGCACTGGTGTCGATATAATCGACTTAATCCGTTTGTCTGTCCTTGTTTGTCCCCTCTGTATGTAGCCTCTTGTGGGCAGTAAAGAAATAAGAATGTGGTGAATATGATCAATGTGTTCTTCGGTGATTGCATTTGCAGGACGTCCAGACATTGGGTTATCCTCAATATTGCACCTGCCCTTCCTAAAGTCATCTACCTCCTTTTGCATTGATGATAAAGTTGGAGCGTCATACCCGAATATAGGATGCCAGTTTATCTGGAAAGAAACAAAGCAGTTATTAATAAGGTTTGAAATTAATGTATACAAGATTTCGCAGCTCTAGCATCGCTCATTCAGCCTCAGAACTCTTCAGCCCATCCTCATGTGTGTGTATGTGTGCGTGTGTGTGTGTGTGTGTGCGTGTGTGTGTGTGTAACTTTATATATTATATACATATATATAGAGAGAGAGGGGGGAAAACAATCAGAAAGTGAGAGAAGGAGACAGAGACGGAGAAAGAAAGAAAAAGAAACTGGAATAATTAGGTTTGTAGTAATAAATTTCTCATAACTTTCACTGCCTCATCTTCACAATGAAGAAATGTTGGCGTGGGTGCCTACCTTGGACCAGGCTTAATTATTAGTGTAGACATTATCACTGGATTTGAACTATTAAGCAGTAGCTTTAACCAGTTGGAAAGAGTATTATGTTTTAATATGAAAACACAAGAAAAATTAAACACATGAAATATAGAGAGAAAAATACAACACAGTCGTGTTTTCTCTGTAACATCTAAAAGAAACTTTATAAACCTGTGCAATGCTAGAGTAAAGACTAATAATTATTCGTGAGAATCGCGGAAGAAATTGATTAATGACAAACACATACAACAACTGATAATTTAGAAAATGGCAAGAGGAACTTCTTCAGTTCAAGTGAAAGACTAAACAAGTGAAAACTAAGCAAGTGAAAGACTAAAACGATACATCTTTCGGAGCAATGCATAAAATCTTAGAGATAACAAGCTACGTAATCAACAATAGAATGTATTAAATACACTGCAAACGCGAGATGTAATGAAGATGCATGGTGATAACTATTATTCTTTACAAAGGATATTCCTTAACTCTTAGAAAATAGAACTGGTAACTACTAATATTCTTTCTAAAGGATATTGCGCTCTGAAAACGGTGTATTTTGGCTTATATGGAAATCATTGCTCAATAACCTATGCACAACTATTCTGGAAACAGCTGTTAGAGACTTTATGCATTACTTTTTAATCCCTTATTTACTCTATCAACTCTGCAATTATAGTTGAATTATAAATTACGTGCTCTAAAGTGACACCATATGTTTTGCTTGTTTATTCTTTATATAT
>NC_142939.1:40515228-40532728 GCF_046866305.1 Octopus bimaculoides
ACATTTAATATATTTCACAGATAATTTTTTATCTACGTATTGGTCGTGAATCTTGCCTTAAATAATGCGTACACACACAAATACACGCACACAGATACACACATATATGCGTTTATATTTATGTGTGTGTATATATATATATATATATATATATATATATACACATCTATATATGAACATATATAGATATATATATATATGTGTATATAGATATATATATACATATATATACATCTATATATGTATATATACAAAAATGTATATGTATATTTATATATATATAGATGGATAGCTAGATACATATATACATATATATGTGTATATATGCATACATATATATACACATACATACATTCATGCATACCTACCTACCTACCTACGAATGTATGTATGTGTATATATATGTATGCATACATATGTACATACAAATACACGCACACATACACACACACACATACACACACACACACACACACACACACATAAACACATAAGAATAATAGACAATGTGGCTTTGGAGCAAACGGCATTTCTAATGCTACGATGTTACGAAAAGTCTGTAATGATAAGGAAACTACACTCAAAATGACTGAACATCCACCTTTCACACTGCTTGACTTGATGCTTTATGTATATATGCATAGACACTAATTCTTTTAGAGATAGGAGGAAAGAACCCAATAGCAGAAATATTAATTCTTCAATTTCCTGGCCCGTAATGCAAACTCCCTTTGAAACAGTTGGAAGTAGGGTGCAGTTTATATTCTACAGAAGCACTGCAGATTCTGGACTGCAGGTCAATTGTAAAGAACACAGCGAATTAATCATAAGATGCAAGCGGCCATTCAGGAAAACTTTCCTTAGATATAGTTCTGCTAATGAACTACCTTCATAATTGGACCTACATGATTACACACACTGTGGCATCGGAATATCTTGTTATTCCATGATTAGATTATCTAATTCTTACCCCTATTTAAAGTTGATGTATATAGGTACAGGCATGGTTGTGTGGTAAGATATTCGCTTCCCAACGACCATATGATTTCGGGTTCAGTCTCGCCGCATGGTACTTTGGGCAACTATCTTCTAGTAATGCTGCAGGCCAACTAAATCCTATATATATATATATATATATAGTTGAAATTTGCAGAAAAACAAAAGACGAAGACAGGTGTATGAACAACAAGCAGGTGTATTAGTTTGCCGCTCGGGAAAGTGAGAAGGTCTTCTAAGTTTCGAGCCTATGCTCTTCAACAGGAATACACACACACACACACACACACACACACACACACACACACACACACACACACACACACACACACATATATATATATATATATATATATATATATATATATATATATATATATACATACATACATACATATATACATGTCGAGACCCTTTGTCACAAGAAATGATTACTTCACGGAATAGCCAATTTGTTAAATGTATAATATTTCCCCGCTCGGTTATGATTTAATGACTGTTTTAGCTATTATGTAATATACATTACATAATGCGCATAATTTAATCGCTGTGATCATTCATGTCTATAGACATGATGTGGAGGCGCAATGTCCCAGTGGTTAGGGCAACAGACTCGCTGTCGTAGGATCGCAGTTTCAATTCCCAGACCGGGCGTTGTGAGTGTTTATTGAGCAAACACACCTAAAGCTCCACTAGTCGGGGTGGCAACCCCTGCTGTACTCTTTCACAACAACTTTCTCTCGCTCTTTCTTCCTGTTCCTGTTGTACCTGTATTTCAAAGGGCCAGCCTTGTCACACTCTGTGTCACACTGAATCTTCCCGAGAACTACATTAAGGGTACACGTGTGTGTGTACGTGTGTAATAGGAGACGCTTCAAAGAAGAGCCAAAAGCTAGTGTTTTATTGTCATGTAAGTTAGTTTTCTGTGTGGAATCTCGTTCAGAGTTTCTTCCGTTTATGAACATAAGCTGCGCCATTGAAATGGCTACAGCTCGAGATCTAATAACGGATTGCGTTCTTTTCTGTTGTCTATGATGGTGATGATGATGTTGATGATGATGACGATGATGATGATAGCAGCAGTGGTGAGGTGGTGATGATGATAGTGATGATGATGTTGATGATGATGATGGAGATGATGATGATGATGAGGATGATGATGATGATGACGAAGATGATGATGATGATGATGATGATAATGATAACATCAGTGGTGAGGTGGTGATGGTGATGGTAATGATGATGTTGATGATGATAATGAAGATGAGGATGATGATGATGATGATGATGATTATGATTATGATGATGATGATGATGATAGTGGTGGTGGAGGTCATGATGATGATGGTGGCAACAATAATGATAGTAGCAGTGGTGGGGTGGTGGTGACGGTGATGGTGATGATGATGATGATGAGGGTGGTGGTTGTGTGGGGTGGTAATGTTGCTACTGCTGTCATGATGAAAGTGGTAGCGGTTGCGGTGATGGTGGTGGTGGTGGTGGCGGTGGTGATGATGGTAAAGCTAATGATAATGATGCTGTTGGCGGCAGTGGGTGTGGATGGGTGGGTGGTAATGCTGCGAGTGTTGCTGGTGATGATGATGAAAGTGGTGTTGGTGGTCCTGATGGCAATGGTGAGGATGATGATGATGATGACATTGGCGGTAGTGGGGTTCGTGGTGATGTTCTAACTCCTGCTGCTGATGGAGGTGGCGGCGGGGATAATGGTGATGATGTTGTTGTTGTTATTGTTGTCGTTGTTGTTGTTGGTGATGGTGGCAGCCGTAGCGATGATGATGGTGATGATGGTGGAAGTACATAACATGTCCCACGCTGTCTATTGGGACTGTCCAGTCTTGGTCATTTGCTAAAAGTATTTTAACTATGACCACTTAACGTAATGAAGTAGATGACCAATGGAACAGACAGACAGTCAGACCAACAGACCGGCAGACAGACAGATGACCAACAGAAGAGACAGACAGAGAGTCTTATGACCAGCAGAACAAACAGAAAGACAAGCAGTTGGACAGACAGATGACCAAAGAGAAGAGACAAACAGACAGGCTGATGACCAGTGGAAGAGTCAAATCAGTCTTGTGGCCAACAGAACTGACAGAACGCAGGACTACATTATCAAACAGAATTTTTCTTAGACTGACTTATTTATTTGAAGGAAACTTAGCTGCTATTTCTAGCAGGTCGAGTGTCTATGTAGAGTGTTCCCCGTTAGTGTTGAAAGAAGGTGGTAGTAGTGATTATGTTAGCAGTGGAGTGGTTACTGTTGGTGGTGGTAGTATTAGAAGCGGCGATAGTGGTAGTGGTGGTGGGACGTGATAAGGATAGAGGGGCTGGTTTGAGCGCTAGTAGTAGTCGTTTCATTTGTTGTTGGTGAGAGTGGGGGTGGTGGGGGTAGTCATAGGCCATGGAATGTGGTGGTGGTGATGATGATGATGATGATGGTGGTGTTGGTGGTGGTGATGACAGGGATAATGATGGCGGTGGTGGTGGTGATGACGGTGATAATGATGGTAGTGGTGGTGGTGGTGGTGGTGACGGTGGTTGTAAATATGGTGGTATTATTAACGGTGAGGTGGAGGTAGGGGTGGTACTGGTTTTGAGAGGTGATGGAGGGGTAGGGGTGTGGTAAGTGAGTGTCTGACAAAGAAAAACAGCCAAAAGATGGAGATTCTGATAAAATGTGAAGACTTGGGCAAAAGAATGGAAGTGAGACCTTTAGCAGAGAAACACAACTTGGTGCAATTACGGAGTGATTAATGAATAATAATTAATTAGACTAGCGATTCGATAGACGGGAATGTGTGTGTGTGTGTGTGTGTGTGTGTGTGTGTGTGTGTGTGTGCGTGTGTGTGTGCACGTGTGTGTGTGTGTGTGATTAAATGAGTCAGTGAGACAGGATAACTGGACATTCGAATTCACATATTAATATTTATTAATATGTACACATAAATGTGTATGTGTTTACACACACACACACACACAAACACACACACACACACACACATATATATGAGTATATAGATGTATATTATGTATATATATATATATTTATATGTATATATAAACGTATATTATGTATATATATGAATGTATATATATATATATATATATATATGCATGTATGTATATATATGTGTGTGTGTGTATGTATATATATATGTGTGTGTGCGTGTATGTATATACACATGTAAATGTGTATTTATTTGCTTTCCTGTTTCATTTATATACATAGATACCCAAATACATACATATAGATATATGTGTGGTGGTGGTGGTGGTGGGGTGTATGTATATGGCTTAGACACAAGATACACAAAAGTAAATAGAGACATCCAGAGAGGCATCTAGATAATGATCTTCGGTTTTGTTTTGCCAAAGTTCGCTAACAATATGTATGATGTGTATGAGTGCGACAGATCTATCTATCTATCTATCTATCTATCTATCTATCTATCTATCTATCTATTTATGTATCTATCTATCTATCTATCTATCTATCTATCTATCTATCTATTTATCTATCTATTTACCTATCTATCTATCTATCTAGCTAGATAGATAGATAGTAAGCTTTGTGAACGGATTTGGCTGATGGAAAGTGAAAGAATCCCGTCGTATATATATATATATATATATATATATATATATGTCTGTGTTTTTTCCCTCACCAAGCTTGACAACCGGTGTTGATGTGTTACGTTCTTTAAGGTGGTGCCGCAGCATGGCCACAGTCTAATGACTTAAACAAATAAAAGATAATATATATATATAAAATCAAAATAAACAACAAGGATATCCAAAGTTAATGCAGTACGATCGTTTCATGCGACTCCATTTATTTAAGCAATGTGAACATTACATCAAATGTAAATTTCTATATCTTTGTGCAGCTGAGGATTGCTGTATTTTACATTTGATGTAATGTTCACATTGCTTAAATAAATGGAGTCGCATGAAACGATCGTACTGCATTAACTTTGCATTAACTTTGGATATCCTTGTTGCTTATTTTGATTTTAATTACCTTATTTTGAAATTGTATGGATAATACCATACTTAATTCTGGTGCCTAAACTTAAGCTAATATATGTGTGTGTGTGTGTGTATATATATATACATATATATACACACACACATACACACACTCACCTGTGTCTGTATATAATAAGTGGCTAGCAAGTATCAAAATGTATTTGTGTATGCGTGTGTGTGTGTGTGTGTGTGTGTGTGTGTGTGTATGTGTGTGTGTGTGTGTGTGTGTGTGTGTGTGTTTACGTCCCGCAACCTTAAGTAGTAGGGTTGATTTATTCGAGCAGAAATTGTTCAAGGTGATACCCCAGCATGGCCGCAATTGAATGACTAAAACAAGTGTAAAAGGTAATAGATTACCCAGGGTGGCAAAAGTATACTTCCAAATGTACCCGTGATACGACAGTAAAACTCTACTTAGAACATGTTACTGATTGGTTTCAAATATTGGCACAAGGCCAGCAATTTCGGGGGAGGAGGATTGTCGATTATATTGACCCTAGTATTCAACTGGTACTTATTTTATCGACCTCTATATGATGAAAGGGAAGTCAACTTCGGTGTAATTTGATCTCAGAACGTAGAGACGGACATAAAGCCGCGAAGCATTTTGTCCGGCGAGCTGACGGCTCTGCCAACTTGTCGCCTTAGCACGGATTACATATGACGTCTCGTAGGATTTTGACCAACACCTTACTCTAAATGGCTCTCAATCATTGTTTTTTTTTACCTATGAACCCCTTTTCATTACTGTTTTACTCTTCTGGACCTCCATAGCCATTTGATAGTTGAAAACTAATATTATACTTCTTTCAAAACCAGTTTATATAATTTCTTTCAAAACTGGTTTAAAGAGTTTTTTCAAACCTAGTTGTATAACTTCTTTCAAAATTCCTATTTTGATTCTCGCACGTTCATTCGCATCGCTTTGCAATTTCACACTCTCTAAGAACATGTTTCAGTGGCTGGAAACATTTTTGAACTATTACTATTTTTAAATCTCACAACGAGAGATATTCAGCAACGATACTTTGTAGTATAGATTGTTTGCCAACATAACATGGCAATCTCGGTCTAGGACATTTTCTTGTACAAAAATGTAAGGACACAGATCGTGTCGTACAGTCAACTGGAGACGATGTCTCCTGGGGCTAAATTACAGCAACATTCGTCCTACATCGGGACTGCCATGTTATGTTGGCAAACAATCTTTACTACATGTTGAACTATGTTAAGCATTAAAGAAAGAAACATATTTGATTCTTACATTATATACATCTAAAAGCAGAGCTCAGTAATCGGTATGCTACGGCACACTAGTTTGCCACGCGACGATTCTAGGTGTGCCGCAGTGTAACCTGAATATAATTTTCCCCCTATACTTTTAGTTACATTTTTAGTTCAGGTATGCCGCTGAATTTTGAAAAGAATATAAGTGTGTCGCAAGTGAAAAAAGGTTGCGGAGCACTGATCTAAAATAAATTTTTTTCATGAAACCTTAAATTTAAAATAGAAGGTGCAGCAAAATGATCCGACACATTAGTAGTTTAATAAAAATGAAATAGAGTAAAGAACGAAACGTGTTTTTATTTTCGAAATATACATATAATGCGATTTTGTTTCAATAGATACAATTTGTAACACTTTCTTTCATTTCGCTTTCAGTTGCCAACGTATTGGGCGGGCGAGCATCAAGCTTTCGTTGTGGAAACGTTTATCAAGAACAGCGAATCTGTAACTGTAACACAAAGAGCGTTCCGTGTGCATTTCAGGCTTAGTTGACATGATCCCATACCTACTCGAAATTCTGCGGTAGCAGAATTCGGCATTTGGGATCCGTACTTCTTCGAGGAAGACAATGTTGCAGTGACTGTGAACTCTGATCAATACTGTGTGACTTTTCTGAAACACAAATGGAATGAGCTTGACGATAGGGACAATGTTTGGTTTCAGCAGGATGGGGCAACCGCCCACACTTCTCGACGTGCGATGGGGCTTTTGAAATCAGAGGTATTCACTCATCGCCCTCGATCTATTGAACAATTAAAAGATGTCATTCGTCAAGAAATTGCTGCCATTCAACAAGAAATGAGTTATGGACAACTTTCGTGAATTCCCTCGGCAGTGTGTGGACAATAACGGCACCCACGTGACTGATTTTTCGTTTTTTATTTTTACTCTATTTTACTTTTATTTAACCTACAAATATGTAAAATCATTTGCCTCACCCTGTACTATCGTGAATACCCAATTTACTGCTTTGCTTGCGTGAACCCCGCAAATTTTATAGGCCCCCAAACCAGGGATCATATGGATCCCGGTTGAGAACCACGGAGTTATTCCCAAGATGTTGACGGTGTACTCAACCTGTTATATCTTAATACGACTGACTAAGTAGTTCAATTGATTTAAAAGAAGGATACATACATCGTCGAAACCGACGAAGAACCCATTTAAATATAAATTGACAAATTGATATAGTGTGTGAAAATTGACTGGATTCGTGAGAAATATTCTAGAGATTAGAGAAAGATTTATTTTTTGATGTTGCTTTATTTAATAGATTTTCAGATTATATTTGTTCAATCACATATTGATTAGATCAATTGAATTTGGTGAATATTAATAAATTTTTTATTCCGCTTCAATGCATACTTACATTTGATATTTGTCTTTAGACATACATGCATACATACATACATACATACATGCATACATACATATATACATACATACATACATATACATACATACATACATATATATATATATGTATATATGTATATACACATACATATATATATATACATACAAACATACATACATGTGTGTATATATATATATATATATATATATATATATATACATACATGCATACATACATACATATATATATACATACAAACATACATACATATATATACATATATATATCTATATATATGTATACATACATTTATATATATATATACATACATATATATATGTATATATATATATGTATAATACACGTATATACGCACACATGCATACATATGTGTGTGTGTGCATACATACAAACATGCATCTATACATATATATATGTATATATGTATGTATGCATGTTTGTATGTATGTATACATATGCATACACGCACTCACATTTGTTGATATACATGTGTACGTGTATGAGAGACAGAGTTTGTGTGTGTGGTGTGTGTGTGTCCAAGTGTGTGTGTAAACGTTGTAATTTTTAAATATGTTTTAATATGTTCATGATTTTGCTTGAGTCCATATGCGCATACCCACCCACATGCATGTCGTATCTCTATATACACCTATACATACATACAAACATACATACAAACATACATACATACATATATATATATACACATATATACGTATATGTATACAAACATATGTATACACACACACACACATATATATATATATATATATGTATACAAATATGTATACATATATTACATATGTGATATATGCATGTACATAGAGATACATAGGTTGTATTTGTGTATATGTATCTATATTCATAATTAAAGAAGGTTTTTATAAGCATTAAGAACCAGTGAACATTAACTGAACAAAAAGATTGACGCCGAAAATGGTGTGAGAGGTTTCTAATAATTCTATTGACAGTTTTACCAGTCAAAGGTTATCAATGAAATTAATTATAAAGTATATATACATGTGTATGCATGATACTTTTGAGCCATGGACTCTTGTATCTTCATTAGAAGTTTTGTACAATGTTTTATCTTTTTTGTGTCTCAAGACTTTTCATACATCCCTCGTCCGTGCATGTATGTGTAACATGACATATTTATATGCACATGCACGCACATGTGTGTATAGACTGTAGTCGATTTCATATTGTGTGATTGCTTTCTCATCGTTGACCAATGTTTTATCTTCATTTGTGAATCTTTCAATCACTAAATACCTCCATTTGTAGACGTGGTTTGTAAGTAATTCTGGTTGGTGGGATCTCTGTGTCCGCGTCTTTCGTCGCTTTTTGGGGTTATGTTCGCTACCTTTCTTCTATCTTCTTCCGACAGTAACACTGAAAATAAATAATGGGCCAGTTTTTTTTTTTTTAACTTGGAAAATTTAATGTTCCTTTTCAAAGGATTTGTCTCTTGATTTTTGAACTGTTCCTTATGTCCGCCGATCAGGTATTATCAACAACGTGGTTGGATATCAGAGGATTCTACAAGAAAGGTGCGAGTTTGACAAACACACAACCTATTCGAACCCTTCGAGACGATCCTTGTTAAGTGTTGTAAAGTGTGGATTTAATGCTAGTGGAAAAGGCTTGCTGAAGGATTTCTGTGGTCGTAATTTTATCACGGCTGGTGACTGAAAGGATTTTCTGGTGACGTTGGATATCAAAGGTCTCCTGGTCCTTCATGTTTCGGCTATATATGTCCCATGTTTCGCATCCACACAACTGAATGGAATCTGATTGTCTGGTAGACAGGTACGTTATCATGGAGCTCCAAATAATTGTTTTGAAATAATTTCTTAGCTTAGCAAAGGATGCAGGACTCTGCATCTTTTGGTACTTGAGGCGAGTGATTGCTGCTAGTTGTTAGTTTTGTATTCTGAAAGTGATGAAAGGGGAGTTGTGCCATGCACTGTTGACAACTTGGCTTCCGATTTGTTGATTTAATTGTCGGGTTCATTCTATTGTACGTTGTAGTAACACAGGAATGTCAAACTCGTTTGGCTTTGCGGGCTGGATCAAAGAATAAACTAGACATCGCGAACTAGGTAGGAACAATTATTTCTGAAAAGAAATTTCTAATCATAGTGTAGGCGAAAATAAACGAAAGGGCTATTATATATTTGAAGAACTGTATTAAGAAGAAAGAAAAAGAATATAAGTGTTGTGTCGACGCCCCCAGGCGAAGAAGTAGGATCTCCCAAGACATATAAATAGAGGTAGTCTGGCGGTGGTAGGTGTGTTGAGTAGCAGTTGCGTAACGGTTGAGTAGAGATCATCCGAAGGTGCTAGTTAGCAGTAGCTTGAGACATAACAGTGGCAACGAGGATTTCGTAGCTCACACAGCTACTGGTAGTATTTGAGACATAACTGTGGCGACGAGGTTTCTAATAGCACAAAAAATGGAAGAGTTACTGAAAGCAGTAGTGAAACAACAAGAGCAGCAGCAGCAGCAGCAGCAACAGCAGCAACTACAGAAGTTAACAGAATTGTTACTGCAGGCGAGAAATAGTACAGAATCATTTTCAGCAGGTGGTGTTGCAAATTCCATCGAAGAATTTCAGTACAATCCAGATGAAAGAACTACTTTTGCGGCATATTACAGACGATACGAAGATATATTCCGAGAGCAATGCAAGGGATGGTTTAGTGAAAGGAAGGTAAGACTCCTTTTGCGAAAGCTTGCTAGTCCGGAACACAAAAGTTTTTGTAACTTTATTTTGCTGAGAAAACCCACGGAATTGTGTTTTGAGGAAATGATAAATATTTTGACGAATATTTTTTAGCGAAAAAAGTTCACAGTTCGATGGGAATATTTAAACTTAAAGAAAAACGAGTCAGATGATTTTGTGACATATGCTGGTATGGTTAACAAGGCTTGCGAAAGGTTCAAGTTGGAAGAATTAACGCCAGATATGTTCAAGTGTTTAATATTTGTTAAAGGGCTAGTGGCAACGGAAGACGCGGAAATTAGAAAAAGAATATTATCAAAGTTGAACCAAGATGTAAAACTCACTTTGCAGAAAGTGGCTGAAGAATGCCAACAAATAATAAACCTTCGAGATGATACAAGGAAAACAGAAGACCAGAATAATGTACAAATGTGTAAGGAAAGTATACAAAGTAAAAAATTAAATTCAAAACGGTGCTGTGGTTGCGGAGAGCAACATCTGAGGAAAGATTGCCCCTTTAAAGATAAAACCTGTTTTAAGTGTGGTAAAATTGGGCATACAGAGACGAAATGCCAGTCAAGGAAAATGCGGTACCGGTGTTTAAACCGAAAAGGAATGTACCGTTTGTGGCGTTGAATCAAGTTGAGAAGGAATTAAAACGATTGGAAGACCTGGAAGTAATTGAACAAGTGGATTACCCGGAGTGGGCGGCTCCTACGGTATATCTAAAAAAGAAGAATAACGAGGTAAGAGTATGTGCGGACTTCTCAACTGGGCTGAATGACTGTTTAAAAAAGTATAATTATCCGCTGCCAAATCCAGAGGAAGTATTTGCCAAGTGCAATGGTGGGGAAAATTTTTCCAAGCTGGATTTGTCTGAGGCCTACCTTCAATTACAGGTAGACGAAGAATGTGCTAAAGTATTAACAATTAATACTCATAAAGGTCTGTACCGTTTCAAAAGACTGCCATTTGGGGTGAAGGTTGCACCAGCAATATTTCAGCAAGTAATGGATACTATGCTGGCAGATTGTGAGTTCGCGGTCCCATACCTGGATGACATATTGATTAAAAGTGAATCAAGGGACCAGCATAGTGAACATATAGAAGAGGTTTTCAAACGAATAGGTGATTATGGATTTAAAGTAACGGAGGATAAATGTGAATGTTTTTGACTAAAATAAAGTACTTAGGACAGGTGATCGATGAAAGCGGGCGAAAACCAAACCCTTCTAGGATTGACGCCAGTGAATATGGCATAGGAGCGGTGATATTGCATAAATTTAATGATGGTAAAATCAAAGCTATTGCACATCCATCGAGAGTTCTGTTACCAACGGAAAGAAACTACAGCCAGGTTGAAAAAGAGGGGTTATCATTAATCTTCGCAGTTAAAAAATTCCATAAATTCTTACATGGGAGGAAGTTTACACTGCAAACGGATCACCGACCGTTATTGTCTATTTTCGGTTCGAAAAAGGGTATCCCCCACACACTCAGCAAACCGCTTACAGCGCTGGGGAATTACTCTGTTGAACTACGATTTTCAGATGGAGTTTTTGCCATCAATGAAAATGGGACACGCAGACGGGTTGTCTAGGCTGATTCCAAAATATGAGGAACCTTTTGAAGACACGTCGATTGCATCGTTAAAACTAGAAAAGGAACTGAAGAATATTTTGTGCAATGTAATACGTGATTTACCGGTAACGCTGGAAGAAATTAAATTGAAATCGGTAAATGATAGGTTTATAAATAAGATTAAAAATATGTTGTGTAACACAAAAAATATAAATGAGTAGGTTCAAAGCACTATTCAGTATTTGATGAGGTATTATTATACGCGCAAAGAGTGATAATACCTGAAATACTGCAAAACAGAGTATTAAAAGATTTTCATGTTGGACATCCGGATGAAGAGCCTTATGAGAAGTTACGCCTATTGGCCAAATATGGACAAGCAAATTAAGAGACTGGTACAACAGTGTAGGGGATGCGCGATGGCAGCAAGGGCGCCCCCAGTGCAGATACAGCCTTGGCCAAAAACGGATTCGACGTGGTCTAGTCTACATGTGGATTTCGCAGGACCATTAAATGGCTCCTATTATATCATTGTGGTGGATAGCTATTCCAAATGGCCCGAAGTGTGTAAATGTTCAAGGCCAACCACAAGTGTGACGATTGACTTCTTGGAAGAACTGTTCGCTCGGTATGGGGTACCAGATACGATCGTGTCAGATAATGGGACACAATTCACAGCGAAGGAGTTCAAAAGATTCTGTAAGTCGGTTCAGATGAAGCATGTGTTAACTCCGCCATACCACCCAAGGTCAAATGGGTTAGCGGAAAGATTCGTCGACACATTCAAGAGAGCTTTAAGGACGATCAGACGAGAAGCCTTTGAAGATACAAAAATTGACAAAGTTTTTGCAGGTGTATAGAATAACACCGAATCCAAATGCAGAGTCGGGTAGGTCACCCACAGATTCCATGTTTTCCAGAAAAATTCGTTCTATTTTTGACAAATGGTTGCCGAGCAGGAAACAGAAAATAGAAAATTCGGGAAGTAAAACGAAATTTTTTAACACAGGTGACAAAGTGCATTTTAGAGTATATAGTAACGGAAAACAAGACTGGGAACAAGGAAGTATAACGGGACGGCTGGGTAATGTGATGTACACAGTAAAAGAACCGAAATATGAACACAGAAGGCATTTAAACCAATTAAAAAAAAAAAGATATATCAAAAACCAAGAGAGGCGAGAGGAACAAATAGATATATGGTATGATTTGTTCAAGGTCCCAGAACCACAAGCGAAAGCGGAACTGACAGGTAGGTCGAGTAGGAAGAGAAAACCTACAGAAATGATGGAAATAAATGCTAAGAGAAAAAGATATGTCAGTTTCTCACCGAGGAAATAAAATTGATAAATTGGATTTTCTTTTTTTGAAGAGAAAAAAAAACTCAAAAGGGGGAGGTGTTGTGTCTTGCCCCCAGGCGAAGAAGTAGGATCTCCCAAAACATATAAATAGAGGTAGTCTGGCCGTGGTAGGAGGGTTTAGTAGCGGTTGAGTAGAGATCATCCGAAGGTGCTAGATAGCAGTAGCTTGAGACATAACAATAAGAATGATACTTTCTTGTAGAGAACTCTCAATAATAGCATCGATATTCAGAATCTCATTGGCACCAAGCTGGAAAAATACAAGAAATGATTACATTTACAATAACAACATAGTTTTTAAATATAGACTCCACCAGGAGTGTCAAACATATTTCGCTTTGTGGGCTGGGCTGAAGAATAAACTAAACCTTATGGAAAATATAAGGATAATTATTCTTAAAAACCCTATTCATAATGGAGGCCATAGTAAATAAATGAAGGGGTCAATATACATTATAACAACTGTATTAACAAGAAAGAAAAAATGTGAGGTGTTAGCAAAGATTGTGTGTACAGATGTGTGGGAAAAACTGATCCACATTATACACATTCAGTCTTAAGAATGTTTACAGTAAGAACAGAGATGGAAATTCTCCAAATGCTTGCACACTGTTCTTGCGATGACAAATACTTGATAGAAGACTTGTACCGTTTAAGCTACAGAACCTTTCAATATCATTTATATCACTAGAATTTACTGATCTGATTAATCGGAACAGTGTTAACTCCAACTCTCGTCGGGCCATGACTCAGATGGACACACAAGCAATGTTTGTTTTACAGAATTCTTAAAATCAAAAAGTAACATATAAGCGCAGATGTGGCTGTGTGGTAAGAAGTTTGCTTCCCAGCCACATGGTTCCGGGTTCAATCGTAATGCGTAGCAATTTGGGTGAATTTCTTCTACTATAGCCCCGGGCCGACCAATGCTTTGTGAGTGGATTTGGTAGACGGAAACTGAAAGAAGCCCGTCGTACACACACACACACACACACACACACACACACGCGCGCATATAGCCATGTCTTTGTGGTAAGAAATTTACTTCTCAACCACATGGGTCTGGGTTTGTCCTCCATCATCGCTTGACGACCGGTATTGGTACGTTTATTTTTTCCTACCTAAGGGGTTCGACTAAGATTCTTCAAGGCAGTGGCCCAGCATGACTTTTTACCGAACTACAAATTACGGGGTGGTAAACACACCAACACCGGGTGCCAGGCGGTGGGAGTAGGGGACAAGCACAAGCATAAAGATGCGCGTACACACGCACACACACGCACACACACACACACACACACACACACACAAACACACACATACACGATGGCCTCCAGTTTCCTTCCACCAAATCCACTCACAAGGCTGTGGTCGATCCGAGGCTACAGTAGAAGACACTTGTCCAAGTTGCCACGTAGTGAAAGTGAACCCAGAACCATGTGGTTGGGAAACAAAGTTCTTACCTCATAGCCATATCTATGCATATACCGGAATTTAAAAAAATTATACTTTTTTCATGTAAACATTAGCCGGAGGACCGGACTAAACATTGTCGCGGAACGGAACCGGCCAGCAGGCTTTATATTTTGGCACTCCTGCTGTAACAGTTTCGAGAGAATTCTCACACAGTTTCTGAAAGGTTAGCTACTAAAGAAGAACCATCAGCTCAGTGAGATCAATCGTATATAACATTGTGGAGATGCGCCGCATTCTGATGTGAAGAATATCTTTCTCATGACGTGATTCTCGTTCTTCCAAGCCTCATCATGTGTAACAGGGCGGTTACGAGGCCGAGGTAAATATTGGATTTAAATTTTGGCACAAGGCCAGCAATTTCGGGGGATAGTGTAAATAGATTACATCGACTCCAGTGTTTGACTGGTACTTATATTATCAGCCCCGAGAGAATGAAGAGCAAAGTCGACCTCGGTAGTATTTGAACTGAGAACGTTGTCAGAAGAAATGCCGCTAAGTAGTTTTTCCGGTTCTTTAACGATTCTGCAAGCTCGCCGCTTTGACCGAGGTAATCTATACTATATATAAAACAGAGATGTGTGTGTAATCGCTTTTCACGTGAAATCGACTTCACCAAATGCTTCCATACTTGTGATGCATGAATAATTTGACCTCGGATAAATGTTAGGCTCTTTATTTGATTTTTTTAATTAAAAATAAATAATATTGCTCTATATTTAGGATTCACTTCTTTAAAAAGGTTCCTCGATGTCAACTTCCGGTATTGACGTAACAACGGCAAAAAGCTTCACTCTCTATTTTGTGTGTTCGTGTGTATGAGAAAGAGAGAGAAAGAGAGAGAGAGAGAAAGAGTAAATACTACATACACACCGCTCTCTCACTCTGTCTCACACACATACACACGCACACACACACCCCGTGACTCACTCACACTCTGTCTCTTACAAACACACACATACATATATGTATACAACCATATTTACAAAGACACACGTGTGTATGCTCGCGCGTGCGTGTTTGTAAGAGACAGAATGTGAGTGAGTCAAGGGCTGTGTTGTCATATGCATACATCCAAAGATGTATGTATATTTATGCATGTACGTATACATGACAACAAACCTCTCTCTCTCACTCACACTCTGTCTCTTACAAACACACACATACATAAATGTATACAAACATATTTACAAAGACACACGTGTGTATGCGCGCGCGTGCGTGCGTGCGTGGGGGGTTCCACAATCGCCATTTATTTCAATTACTCTTGTGAGGATATTCACGTAAATCATTTTTTTCATTTAATCTCCATTTTAATTTTCGTAAAAGTCTCCAAGTACCAATGAGGCTTTTTGGCACATTTTCAATTTTCCCCATTCATGAGAGGCGCCCAGCCATCATTCATCTGAGAGTCCATCTATAGAATGTCCTCAAATTTCTATACAGCATATTTTGCCTTTTTTTTCTTCAAGTATATAAGCAACAATTTCATTCCCGAGCAACGCCGGGTGCCTCTGCTAGTTTTAAATAATTCCGAAACCAGAATACGGCCTTTTCTGATTGTCATTACTGGACTGAAGG
This sequence comes from Octopus bimaculoides, assembly GCF_046866305.1. NCBI lineage: Eukaryota > Metazoa > Mollusca > Cephalopoda > Octopoda > Octopodidae > Octopus > Octopus bimaculoides. The sequence goes on from NC_142939.1 coordinate 40,531,668, forward strand.
GTGTAGACTTCTGCCCTTCAGCTACTTGATCGAGCATCCTTTTGTGGAATTGGTGAAGTAAATAAAATTGTGCGGGCAACCAAACTCTCGGAGCACATCTTAGAATAAAATTTTCACTTAAACGTGCGTGCGCGCGCGGCCGACATATATACTGAACATTTAAGTGAGGTATTCCAAGCATAAGAGGCAGCAGAAAATTGTACAACAGAGGAAGGAAGAGGAGGAGGAGGAGGAGGAGGAGATGGAGGAGGAGAAGGAAGAGCTGAGGATGAGAAGGAGGGGGAATCGAAAAAGACGATGAGAAGAAGGAGAGAAGGATGAGATAGGAAGAAGGAGGAGAAAACAAATTGGAAGGAGTAGAATTAGAAAACGAAAGAGAAGGAGGAGGAGATGATGATGGAGAAGAAGAAGAAGAAGAAGAAGAAGAAGAAGAAGAAGAAGAAGGTGTGGTGGAGGATGGAAGAGAAGACGGGAAATGAAGCAAATTAGCATTAATAGCAATAACAACAACAACAACAGCAACATATAAAAGACGTCGAAGGAAAAACTAAGAACGAAGAAGGAAAGAAAACAGAAGCAAAAATAAATAAATAAGAAAAGCATAAGAACAAGAAGACGAATATGACTGGAAAAAACAACAACAAAAAACCTCCCAAAATAATAGATCTATTGATTAATTGATTTGGTCAGCCGAGAGTCATTAATTAGTAGACAGTCCTAATTATAGAAATACATGGGTTTGAAACCGCTAATTAAAATTATCGCGAAAACAAGCTGACAAAAAGTTTTCCAGAGGAACTCACAGAAACCTTTGGAAAGTTATAATTAAAGAAATACGCCCGGAATATAGAAGCGATACCATTTACCATTTTGATTCTTTTGAACAAATTCTCTCAATAAAAAATAAATAATTCTTGTAATTCAAGAATTCTTTTGTTTGAGATGTTCCGTCTTATTGTTGTTATTCAAGAGTCGGGGGTTTGGTGGATGGGTTGGGCTGGCAGTTGATGTTGTTGATGTTGTTGTTGATGTTGCTGTTGATGCGGTTTAATTGTGGTTTA
>NC_142939.1:40537728-40542728 GCF_046866305.1 Octopus bimaculoides
GTACGTATGTATGTACGTGTGGAGGCGCGTTGCTTAGTGGTTAGTGTGTCAGCATCATGATCGTAAGATTGTGGCTTCGATTCCTGGACGGGGCAACGCGTTGTGTTCTTGAGCAAAACACTTCATTTCACGTTGCTCCAGTCCAGTTAGCTGGCAAAAGTGAGTAGCGCTGCGATGGACTGGCGTCCCGTCCAGCTGGGGAACCCATACACCATTGAAACCGGGAAACCGGCCCATGAGCCTTGTTAGGGCTTTAAAAGGGCGAGAATGCATGTATGTATACTGCATTGAGGTGCAAACTAAATCTGCATGTGTATGTGCAAATACATACATATGTATAAATACAGGTGTGATTATATGCAGATAAGTATATACATACATACGTATGTATGTATGTATGTATGTATGTATGTATGTGCATGCTCTGAATCCTGTAGAAAGTCTGTAAACTTAAAATATCTATCTATCTATCTATCTATCTATATATATATATATATATATATATATATATAGAGAGAGAGAGAGAGAGGAGAGGGGGGGAGAGAAAGAGAGAGAGACAGAAAGAGAGAGAGAGAAAGAGAGAGAGACAGAAAGAGAGAGAGAATGAGAAAGAGAGTGCGATATAAACAGTTGTATAAAACAAACTTGTTTGTTTACATACGACATCTAGCGTTCCTGGATGAATCTATAACTTTTTAAATTGCAGAAGAATTTGGCGGTCAGGCGGTTTAGCTTTAATGGTAAAGTATTCTAACCAGATATTAGAGGGATGTGAGTTCGATCCTCATGGCTGGCTGCTAACAAATTTTTCTGCTTTTAAAAAGAAAAAAGGAGTTTATCCTTTATATCTATACTGTTCAGTATCTATGCGTTGAATAAAATTTCTCTTTCTATATGCATGTATATTTATACACATATACGCATATATGAATATATATGTATGTTTATGTATATACATACATGTATGTGCGCGCTCTATACTGTCATACAGAAAATATCCTTAGCTATTTCTCCATCACTATGTATACAGACAGAAGAAAGCAATTTGCCTTTATATTATATACACTATCTTTGTTGAGAGAAACAAAGGAACCAGACCGACTGTTTGAATGCAATACTGAGATTTCGTCAGTGACTGAGAACCCTTAGCTCTTCATAGTGAAACGATTTATTAACCTACTATTATTAAAGGCTTAATCAAATCGAATAGACAGATTTGCATACGCGACGCATTCTTGCAGCTTTTTCGATAAATACAAAACCGGTGTGCTGCCAGTATTTTGTTCAAACATTATATTGTACTAGTGTACATGTGCGTGTGTGTATGTATATATATATATATATATATATATATATATATATATATATATATATATATATATATATACATATATATTAGCTAACTCGGTATGCCCAGCAATTACAACGTTAAGACACAATTTAATACTTCATGAATACACGGAAGCTGGAAACTTCACCTAATACTATATAATTTGGTATCAAAAATTTCTGCCGGCCAACGGCCTTGTCTCAAACCAGGTAAACAGGTGCAGTGGAACTGTATCAGTGACGAAAGATCTTGACACCAAATTATGAATTATTGATTATTATGAAGAGTTTTTTTCTGTTTTTGAATTTCCAATAGGAATCTTTCATAAGGTAATTGCTTAACTCTCTACAGACTGCTTCTTGTCAAATACCTTATCAGACAAGTACAATTCCCTCACTGTATGCATATGCGTACGGAAATACCTAGTCTACAGGTTAGGTGAGACGGTTATATACTGATGAGGCTTAACGTACCGAAACACGTGTATATAACTGTTTCTTCTCTACTACAAAATTAAAATGTCCTATCTTAGTATATAGATTTAGGCATTCGGATATATGCTATGATATATATCTATGTGTATACAATTATGTCCGTATATATGAATGTATATATATATATATATATATATATATATATATATATATATATATATATATATATATATATATATATGTATGTATATATGTATATATATATATATATGTGTATATATATATATATATCTATGTATTTATATATATAAGTATATATACATACATATATATATATAAATGTTAACATTGGATTAAATACATTGATATGGATATTGGCGTCAAGTCTCTTTCTTAAATGTAAAAATTTAAAACTTTGGATATATATATATATATATATATATATATATATATATATATATATATATATATATATATGCATATATAAAGGAGGCGTTTCATATTTTAAAATACAATTCTCCCACTCTACTTAATCGATAAAACTTAGCACCTGCAATCACCATTTTTTCCATACATTTAAATTCTATCACAGACACAAATGCACAAATGACCACACAACATAATCACACAACTCCCTATAGGCAACCTATTCGGCCTAGCAAAATGGTCCCCCTTCTACCATTTTTAGAATAGATTTATTTCATTTTAGATCCTATCACTACTAAATATATTTTTCTTAATTTACTTCCTTTATACTGCCCTGCCACTAACACCACCAGCGCCTGCAGGCTCCCTGTTGATAACCACAATCAACTCTAGGTAGCATCTGATCTCCCTTCTACCATCTTGAAATTAGGTTTAGCTCTATTTTTAGAACATATTACTACTATTTCTTTCTCTCCTATTTTCCTTTAATACTGTTTTTAGAATGTCACCCACACCCTCACCACTTATAGCCTAGCAATATACACATATCAATACCTCTCCACACTATCTCCTCACATTCCTTCTTTCTTACTAAACTTATGCCTCCCCCCATCATTCTTCCTTTACTCCCTATACTTATTCTCTCTGTCCTGTCAGTTAACTGACCATACAACCGCTCACTACTATTCCTCACTTGAAATACTTCATTCTCCCCTTTCCATCCTGTCTTAAGACTTGACCTCTTTACCCTACACACATCTCTCACTTGATTTTGGGCTATCCTTTTAGTAAACAACGCGCAGTATACTCCGGACACGATATGACATATATCCACCTTTGCTACTACAATTATCTCCGGAAAATACCCACAAAGATTATTTACATGGATGTTTACTACGGGAATGAAGCTACACTCCAAGTACTGTTTCTTCTTTCTTTTTTCAGCGCATCACTCTCACTTCCTACTACAAATCTCCTCTTCTAGATGTAATAATCCATTCCTCTACTATTTCTGTCTCCGATGAAGGGATACATTGGATTTTCCCTGAAACAGCTGTAAGACTTTATCCATAAGATATATTTCTAACTTTGCCATTGTTCTCTTTATCCTTTTCTCTCTTTATACCTACACACGCTAATACACGACCTATGTTACAATCCCCGCTCTTGTTTATACAACGAATGGGGCAAAACTAGTTGGTATACACCACTTACTCGGTATTACCTGTATCTTTGGGTTTGGTTGAATCCAATACCCTTCTTAACCTTATATATATATGTATATATAAATGTATATATATGTGTATGTATATATATGTGTATGTATATATATGTATGTATGTATATATATATGTATGTATATATAGATATATATATGTATATATAGATATATATATGTATATATATAGATATATATATGTATATATATAGATATATATATGTATATATATAGATATATATATGTATATATATAGATATATATGTATATATATAGATATATATATGTATATATATAGATATATATATGTATATATATATATATATATGTATATATATATATATATATATATATATATATATATATATATATATATATATATATATATATATATATATATTTATACACAACACACACTCATATGTTATATGTTGACTACACTTGCTGCAGTACTTGTTATGATGACAGTAAAAATATTAGTGTTTCTCATGTTAAGGGAACTCTTGTAAAAATAATAATAATAATAATAATAATAATAATAATAATAATAATAATAATAATAATAATAATAATAATAATAATGATAATAATAATAATAATAATAATAATAATAATGATAATAATAATGATAATAATAATAATAATAATAATAATAATAATGATAATAATAATAATAATAATAATAATAATAATAATAATAATAATAATAATAATAATAATAATAATAATAATAACAGTGACAGGAACAGTGACAATGAATCTCTAAATGCTGGAGATGTAAAAATTTCATGTGACATTTTCCACGGTGACTCACTATTACCACTCCTCTTCTGTCTAGCCTTAATACCTCTCTCAAAATTTCTCAATGATGCACAATACAGTTATAAAATGTTTGATAAAAATGTAAATGATCTCATTTACATGGATGATTTAAAGCTCTTTGCAAAAAATGACCAACAACTAAAGGGCTTACTAGCGATTGTTAAACAATTCAGTGATGACATCAGAATGCAATTTGGCCTCGATAAATGTGCAAAAGCTACCTTTATCAAAGGAAAAATAACCGAAACGTCAAACGTTAACCTTGACCAGCAGAATGACATAAAAGTGTTAGACACAGCGGAGAGCAACAAATACATAGGGATACTTGAAGGGGACAATATTAAGCATTCGGTGATGAGGGAAAGGATCAGAAGAGAATGTTATCGCAGGGTGAGAGCAATACTGAAGACAGAGCTAAACGCAAGAAATAGGATCGAAACGATCAATGCTTTAACCATACCAGTCATGACTTACAGTTTCAATATCATTAACTGGTCAATTACTAAAATATGTAATCTTGACAGGAAAATACGAAAACTGTTGACAATGCATAGAATGCACCGCCCTATAGAACGACCTTATTTGTCAAGAAATGAGGGAGGCCGTGGGCGTTTACAACTTTTAACAATGAAGATTGCCACAATTAGCCTAGACACCTACCTGAAAAACTCTGAGGACTGGATGTTAAAATTTGGGGGAGGGGAAGTCGATTACATCGACACCAGTGCATAACTGGTACTAATTTCATCGACCCCGAAAGGATGAATGG
>NC_142939.1:40547728-40552728 GCF_046866305.1 Octopus bimaculoides
CATGTCTGATGTCGGATAGTCGGGCCGTAAGCGAATAAACAGGCAACGCTATGAAGCCTATTTGATAAAGATGGTGGTTTTGAAAAGCAAAACCTGTCAAAGGGCGGATTAATTTAGTAGAGTCAATGGCCGGAAATGAGAGACCTCTAATCTTTATTTAGCCATCTATATTGGAGAAAGAAAATCCTGGTGTACATCTGAAACTGTGTTTGCATCCAAGGATATAGATTAGTTCTCCTTTTGGGGAAAACGTGTACGTTATTTAGAGAGTAGGGTTGCCACTTGGCGAAAATTTCATGATGAAATGTACGTAAGGATGCTGAAAAGTTCCTGGCTTTTGGTGTAAGAAAATACAGGAGGATCAGTTAATTATGACTTTATTCAACAGATTCCCCTCTCAGATTCACACATTTATTGCAGCGGTCCTTCAGTTTTTCTAAACCCTGTTAAAAAATTCGGAAAGTTGAGCCTCCAACCAGGCCTTTCGCGATAGCCTTAAAGTCAGGAACTTTCCAGCACCCCCCATCCCGTAGGCATGTGTTGGCATCGATGGTAAGCTCTCCGAAACCCTTCTGCTAGAGGTTCCAGTCATGGCCACATCCATGCAAAATGTTACATCCGCGCTGCTCGTGTTTAAGAGAACAATCAAGCGATGGCATTGATTGAAATCGAGTTGCAGTAATCAATATGAATATATGTGTATAATAAAATACAGTAACCCCTCACCATATCGTGATTCACCTACCGCGGTTTATTATTTAAGCTTACCTCGATTCCTCAGTGGTGTTGTTTTACATTTATAATAAAATAAATATATATAAATTATACAAATAATAAACAAAATATGCAGTACTGTTTCTACTTCGCGGAATTTCACCAATCGTTGGTGGGTTTTGGAATCGAGGGTTTGCTGTACAACGTAATATGATATAAACTGACTCAAGACATTTACAATACAAAGAAGATATTTTTTCGAACGCAGAATTGTGTCCGCTGACAAATTATTTCCGCAAGTTTAGACATTAAATAACTAAATGAACGACTATGTGTATACAGCGGGCAGTTTAGCTTAACGGTAAAGCATTCTGCTGGAGTCTTGAGGGATGTGGGTTCCAGTCCCATGGCTGTTGGTCAACAAAATTTTTCAGCTTTGAAAGGATAATTTATCCAATATTTCTGTTGTTCTAACGGCAATTCTGCGTTCGAGAAAGTATCATCTTATTTGTATCATACTATACACATTTCGACACTTATATATATATATATATATGTTAGTTTGTATACATATATATATATATATATATAAATGTTAGTTTGTTTATATTCACAATATATTATGAAATATATAATAAACTATATCAGTATGTATTACATATTATAACATTAACTATCTACACACACAAACATAAACATATGTATATGTGTGTGTGTGTGCATATACATATATGAATATATATATCTTTGTGTGTGTTGGCACTCCGTCGCTTACGACGTCGAGGGTTCCAGTTGATCCGATCAACGGAACAGCCTGCTCGTGAAATTAACGTGCAAGTGGCTGAGCACTCCACAGACACGTGTACCCTTAACGTAGTTCTCGGGGATATTCAGCGTTACACAGTGTGACAAAGCTGGCCCTTTGAAATACAGGTACAACAGAAACAAGAAGTAAGAGTGAGAGAAAGTTGTGGTGAAAGAGCAGCAGGGTTCGCCACCATCCCCTGCCGGAGCTTCGTGGAGCATTAGGTGTTTTCGCTGAATAAACACTCACAACGCCTGGTCTAGGAATCGAAACCGCGATCCTACAACTGCGAGTCCGCTGCCCTAACCACTGGGCCATTGCGCCTCCACTATATATATATATATATATATATATATATATATATATATATATATATATATATATATATATATATATATATATATATATATATATATATATATATATATATATATATATATATATATATATATATATATATATATATATATATATATATATATATATATATATATATATATATATATATATATATATATATATATATATATATATATATATATATATATATATATATATATATATATATATATATATATATATATATATATGTGTGTATGTATGTATATAGGATAAATTCTTTATAAGAATTTATCAAGACTTATTTAGTCCCTCGATAGCGTAAGGCATTAATACACAGTTAATGCCCTTTATATATAATTAAATATATCTATGAAGAAACGATGAATTTTTTCATTACGAAATTTTTCGTTATTTTTTCATTATGAGGTCTTTTCACACTGACTACTTGATAAATTCTTATAAAGAATTTATCCTATATTATATTATAAATAATTAGAATATATTCAGTGCTGAATATTATTCTGTATAAGCACATGTTACCGAGATGCAACTGGATAAATTCAAATCTCTTTCAGGGATATATAATTGTGAACAAAAGTCATCGTTGCTGTGATGGCTACATCGTGGTAGGTGATTCTTGTTTATTTTTATATATCTTGACCATACGTGTACTGATGAACAAAAGAATACAGATTACTTCACAGTTTTTTCTGTATTTGATTGAGAAACCAGTGGTCTACCGTTGAGTTAAATGTTTTTAAGAGATAAATTTTGAAAAGCTGCATTCCCTCGCTTTCGGTAAATATGTTGCTTATTTTTGGTAGTTTTTCGACTTATTTAGTCCCTCGATAGCGTGAGGCATTAATACACAGTTAATGCCCTTTATATATATATATATATATATATATATATAATAATAATAATAATAATATAGAATTAATCAAAAGATTAAATGTGGTACTTAAAATGTTTGAGGCACCAGAATTTGGTAGGGTAAATAACCAAAAACAAAACCAAGAGATTTGGTGAATGAAATTTGAAGGTAAGCAACAAAAATTCAATAAGTTATAGCAGTACGTACGTTTCGTACAAGCTCCATTTATTCATGTAGTGAGAACACCACAGAATGTACAATGAAAATGTACTCCTCAGCTGCAAAATGGAATTTCATTTTAGAAAGACATTTTGAAGCTTCATATATATATATATATATATATATATATATATATATATATATATATATATATAAACAAACACGAACACATATAGATGTTGACGAAAATTTCAACACAAAGGCGAGGTACAAAAAAAAAAGACACAATTGGCATTAGTTTGATGGCAGGAAAAAAAGAAAGTGTCTTTAATGTCTTCTTTTGAAAGATAAGGTAGAAACAGAGAGAAAAGAAATAAGAAAGAACAAACTGGAATAAAAGTAGCGCACGTGACGTTGTGGTGATAGACTGGAAGTCGGAACAAGCGTTATAATTATGCAGTACTCGTTCAATCTTTGTTATAAGTCAATTGAGATGTTTGTGTTTTTAGGGTTCGCTTGTTAATCACATTTAAAAACTCTTTTTATATGACATCACAACCAGCAAGTGTATTAATGGCGCTTGCCTAATCATTCATTCCAGCTTAATTATTGTATCTGTCTCTCTGAACCTTTTACAAGATCCATCATGTCTAAAAATTACTTTGAATTTGTTATCAATTTTTTCCTACTTTTCTCTTTTCAAAGATTTAATCGAAATGTCATCGGTCAGAAAATGGAAGCCGGGTAATTAATTCTTTCGAATTTTAGCTCAAGGCCAGCAATTTTGAGAGAAGCGGGTAGGTCGATGACATCGAATCCAATACATGATTTCTGCTTTTCTGCTTAATTTTTATGGAACTGAGAGGGATGAAAGGCAAAGTTGAACCCGGTGGAATCTGAACTCAGAGCGTAATGAGCTGAGTGGGAAGGATTACCGCTAAGCATTTGTTCCATGTTCTAACGATTCTGCTCGCCGTCTTGAAATGGTGTAATTAATAAGGGGATATTGGCCTGACCTGTGTCATAGGCCAACGATGGAGATGAGGCTTACCAAAGAAGAATTTGCGATGTATTCTCTAACAATAAAAATTCGCAAATCCTTTCAATTTCATTTCCTTCACTGACATATATGATCTCCAACTTGGATGGTCTATAGCGGTCGAATCGTAACGCTGTCGATCCAAACACGTACCCAAATAAAGCTCAATGGGCTCTCCCTTGAAGTTACAGAGGATAATCTCTGCTTCCTCGTCACCGGGAGGGACCGCGGCCTGCTCTGCCGGTCGCACAATTCCCACTGGCAGAGCCTCCCGCTCCGGTGGAACACTACCCACCGGAGGGGCCTCGGATTCGGTCGGCGGCAGAGTGACGTCCACCGTCCGTCTCCTGTTTCTTTTTTTTTCCTTTCTACCCTTTTTTCGTCTGCGGGGGGTGGAGCCTCCACCGGCACACACGGAGGCCTTCCTCTTCCCCCACAGACTGCTCTTTAACTGGTGAGCAACTGCCGTTGCTCATCTTTCTTTTTCTATTCGTGAAGGCTTCCGCCTTGACTCGGCCATTTTCAAAAAGTCTGGAAGCAGCATTTCTCCTGCGGCCACTGGGGTCCATAGGATTAAATTAGCTTTAACCCGTTCCCAGTCGACCGTAAGGGTCATGTTGACATTCAGAAGCCTGGGTCCACTGTCCCCCGAGTCCCGCTGGATGGCATCTGAGATCTATCCAGCCTTGTTACCCGGGAGCAGTCCACATACCCAGGCTCTGGTGATCCTTTTCCCGCAATAAGTGGGGAGGAACAAAATTTCCTCCCCTTGCAGAGGTTGGCTGACCGCTGTACCAGCCTCTTCAGGGGAGTTAGATAGCAACCACACCGTTGCGGATTTGACTCCCCTTGTAATATAATAATTTTTGGCTGGCAAACAGCTTGCCAGCTCTTTCATTATTTTTTCTTTATTGAAGAGGACAATGGCGTTGCGTTACCTGGAATAGGTCCGCAAGACAACTGTCCTCTTCTCTGTCTCTGCAATTCACTGCTTGGGTGGGACAACCTCCCACTCCAAGACAGTGGCTTCATTATTGCTACTTTTTTCCCCCATGTCTGTAAACGTG
>NC_142939.1:40557728-40560228 GCF_046866305.1 Octopus bimaculoides
CTGTTAAAATCGAACTGCACTCTTGAAAACTTGCACTAAGAATAAGTACAAGTATATAGCAAGTTTTTGCAGGTAATTTATCCTGTCCCACTTCGACTTTTAATTCATGCAATTAAAAAACCGCACATACCCACACGTACACATACATATATAAACAAAGGCGCAGGCGTAGCTGTGTTATAAGTAGGTTGCTTCCCAACCATATAGTTCCGGGTTCAGTCCCACTACACGCACCTTGGGAAAGTGTCTACTACTATATCTTCGGGCTGACCAAGGCCTTGTGAGTGGAATTGGTGGACAGAAACTGAAAAGAAGCCCGTCGTATATATATATATAGATGCACTTGCATAGCAAGTGACCTGATCTGAGATCGTGTGCTGGAACGAAAACAATTGCAGCGTGGAAGGTGTTTATAAGCCATTTAAAATAACACACAAAAGCCGTCAGATTCACTTCAACATTTAAATTTAATTTGCCAAAATATTTTCGTCGCTTTGAGACCGCGACCTGTTCACTGACAAAATTGTGCTGCATCTGAGCACAATTTTGTCAGTGAACAGGTCGAGGTCTCAAAGCGACGAAAATATTTTGGCAAATTAAATTTAAATGTTGAAATGAATCTGACGGCTTTTGTGTGTTATTTTAAATGGCTTATAAACTCCTTCCACGCTGCAATTATATATATATATATATATATATATATATATATATATATATATATATATATATATATATATATATATATATATATATATATATATATATATATTTATATATATATATATATATATATATATATATATATATATATAAATTATATATTTATATATATATATATATATATATATATATACAATATATAAATTATATATGTGTGTGTGTCTTTGTGTCTGTGTTTGTCCCCCCATACACAGACCCGTAACAGATCGATAGAATAAGTACTAGGCTTAAATAGAATAAGTCCTTGGATCGATTTCTTCGACTAAAAAACTTTAAAGTGGTGCTCCACTTTAAAGTGTGCGTGTGTGTGTGTGTATGTATACATACATACATACATACGCCCCCCCACACAAACACACACACACACACACACACACACACACACACACATATATATATATATATATCCTATTATTTTGAGTATGAAATACGTAAGAATGCTGGTAGTATCTTAATTTGAAGGAGTTTACAGTGAGGACAATGTCTGTCATATAGGTTGTTTATCGCTACCACAGCTACGAAAAGCAATAAGTTTACATTCCTACTTAGAATCTAATGAATTACTACTCTGGTTAAAGCAGTTGCAAGTCATAATGTTAACGGTAAGTAGGTAGATCAAAGAATTGTCAGAAAAATAAGGCAATTATATATGTTTAGCTTTGTGTATCTTTTTCCTTATTTTTATAATATTGCCACCATGCTGCTGGTCGAACGTATAAAAGCACTCCTATTTATATCGTTGGGATGACAATGACTGTCCACTACGGTCCCCAGTATTGCCAGGGATGACCACTAGGTGGACATTCAATATGCTAGAAAGAAGTCATCAACGACCCAACCACAAAGAAAAATAATGTTCTCTATAAAAATTTCGCAAAACGCCAGAACAGGACAAAATGAGAATTTTGTCCTGTTCTGGCGTTTTGATGACCTCTTTTTAGCATATTGGATGTCCACCTAGCGGTCATCCCTTATGCACGTATATATATATATATATATATATATATATATATATATATATATATATATATTAAATAATTAATAAAAATAGAGATTTATATATCTAGTTTTTAGTCTGCTGTCAATTACGTCTTCCCATTTCAGTTCCTACACGTTTCTGCTGCATTTTCGTGCACACTGCAAAAGTTTGGTTCTTGCTATGCATTTTGCTGTTAATTACCACTTCTTCAGAGTGCTGTTAACAGCATTTCAGATCCCATCTCAAATGAATACAGATCCAACCCAACAAAACGTCATACACGTGGTGTTCACATTCTAAAATTAGCCTAAATTCTGACCTTTTAGGATCTGAAACGCCTGAAGAAGCGGCAAGTAACTTCATAATGCACACCGAGAAGCCAAATTTTGCAGTGTGCACAAAATTTCAGCAGAAATATATGTAGGTGCAGAAACGGAAACACGTGAATAACAGCTGAATAAAACTGGATATATAAGTCTCTGTTCTCCTTATTATTAATTTATGATTTCTTCTCTACTGACAACATACAGACTCTATAGAGGCATGTAGACTTAAGAATGTGAAGATCTATTGAAGAGAGTAAAATAAACTTAACTGGAGCTTGTCTACACTCATGGAGGTTAGCCAGCATTATTAACCAGTAAAAGTGAATACGGTACGCACTAGGATTGTATATCCCTACCAACCTAATTTCGAAATCTATCTATCTATCTCTCTCTCTCTCTCTCTCTCTCTATATATATATATATATATATATATATATATATATATATATATATATATATATATATATTTTTTTTT
>NC_142939.1:40570228-40575228 GCF_046866305.1 Octopus bimaculoides
TTGTTCAGTACGTTTATTTTTATAACGTGCTTTCACTTCACTACCGAGCGCAGCTCTGTGCACCTTGGGTATGTGCTGTGGTTTGCTGTGGTGCTCTTATGTTTACTGTATTGAAAGTGTTTTGCGTAGAATGTGTGCAGTACCCAGTAGTGCAATTTTCTATATGTTATATATATTTGTAAGTCCTGGTGTTTTTGTTATGTATTTGTCTGAATATTTTTTTATTATACCTAAGGCACCTACTATGATAGGAATTGTTTCTGTTTTTAGATTCCACATTCGAGTTATCTCTATTTCCAGGTCTTTGTATTTTGAAAGTTTTTCCATTTCTTTTCGAGAAACGTTGTCATCTGCTGGTATTGATACATCAATTAGAAAGCATTTTTTTTCTTCATGATCTTTGACAACTATATCTGGTCTATTTGCCTTAATTTCTCTATCTGTGTGTATTGGCATATCCCAGAGTATGGTTGCTTTCTCATTTTCTGTGACCTTTTCTGGCGTGTGTTTATACCATCTTTTTTCTGTTGTTATTCTATAGTGTTGGCATAGCTTCCAGTGTATATAGGTCCCAGCTCTGTCGTGTCTGTGAATATATTCCTTCTTAGCCAGGACTGGGCAGCCAGAGATAATAGGATTTATTGTTTCTTGTCCATCTCCACATAATCTACAGTTACTTGTTATATTTCTTTTCATTATGTGTTTTTGGTAATTTCTGGTGGGGAGGCTCTGGTCTTGTGCAGCAATTAAAAATCCTTCAGTCTCTGCTTTGAGTCCTGAGCTTCTCAGCCATTGCTAGGATTTTTCTCTGTCTATTTCTTTCGCATTTAGTTTAGCCCAGTATTTACCATGTAGGGGCTTTTCTTGCCATCGTTTCATCATGGTCCGTTGCTGTTCTAGTTTTAGTTTGGATTTCATTTGTTTTATAGCTTTTGTTATTTCTTCTTCTTCTTCTTCTTCTTCTTCTTCTTCTTCTTCTTCTTCTTCTTCTTCTTCTTCTTCTTCTTCTTCTTCTTCTTCTTCTTCTTCTTCTTCTTCTTCTTCTTCTTCTTCTTCTTCTTCTTCTTCGTATTTGTTAGGTAGATTGATTTCTTGTTTGTATTTGTCAGCTTCCTTAAATACTGAAAACAGTTTTTTGTTTTGCTCGTTTTTTGTGGCTATTTGTATTAGCTTCCCTTGCTTCTGGAGTAGGTATTTTTGCAGTCCTATGGTGGTTATTTTATAATAGTTTTCTAGCTGTATAAGACCCCTGCCACCTACTGTGCGTTGTATATATAGCCTTTCTATGTCAGATTTTGGGTGGTGCATCCTATATCCTGTCATTATTTTTCTTGTTTTCCTGTCTATTTTACATAGTTCGTTTAGTGTCCAGTTAAGGATGTTGTAGCTGTAGCTTATAACTGGGACAGCTAAAGTGTTGATACCCATTATCTTGTTTTTAGCATTGAGCTCTGTTTTTAGTATTGATCTAACTCGTCTATAGTACTCTTTCTTTATTTTTTCTTTCATTTGTGTATGTTGTATCCTATCTAGTTCATTGACTCCTAAATACTTATATGGTTGGCTTTCGTCTAGTTCTCTTATTTCATTGGCTTTATCTAGTGTTATATTGCTACTTTTAACTATTTTTCCTCTTTTCAGGGTTGCTTTGGCACATTTTTCTAATCCGAATTTCATATCTATTTTCTTGGTAAAGCCGTGTACTGTCTGTAGTAGTGTTTCTAGCTCTTTGTCGTTTTTTGCATATAATTTTAGGTCATCCATATATAGAAGGTGGCTGACTGTTTTTCCGTAGCATTTGTAACCGCATCCAGTTCTATTTAGCAATTCGGTTAAAGGTGTGAGTACCAGGCAGAACAGGAGTGGAGAGAGCGTGTCTCCCTGGAATATTCCTCTTCTAATGGGGATGGCTTTCGTTTTCACAAGTCCCTCTTTTGTTTGGAGCTGTAGCACTGTCTGCCATTTGTTCATTGAGTGCTCTATGTATTTTATGATAATTGGTGCCACCTTGTTTATGGCTAGTGTTTCCAGAATCCACGTGTGGGGAACACTGTCGAAAGCCTTTTGGTAGTCCACCCAGGCCATACTGAGGCCTTTCTTCTTTCTGCGGCTGTCTTCAGTTATGGCTTTATTGATCAATAATTGATCTTTACAGCCGTATGAGCCCTTGCAACATCCCTTCTGCTCTTCTGGAAACAGGTTGTTATTTTCCAGGTGTTTACTCAATCTCTGTGATATTATTGCAGTAAAGGCTTTGTAGATCGTAGGGAGACAGGTTATAGGTCTATAGTTTTGTGGTTTCTCCGTTCCCGTGGATTTGGGGATTAAGATGGTTTTCCCTTTTGTGAGCCATTCAGGCATCGTCTCTGGATCTGCTAGTATGTTGTTAAAGTTTTCTGCCAGCTTTTTATGCATTCCTGGCAGGTGTTTTAACCAGAAATTGGGGATCTTGTCGTGTCCATGTGCCTTCCAGTTGCTTAGTCTTTGCAGTGTCTGGGTTACCTCTTCAGTTGTTATAGGGGTCCAGAGTTGCTCAGGTGCTATTATTATTATTATTGTTCAGTAGTTTTATTTTTATAACGTGCTTTCACTTGACTACCGAGCGCAGCTCTGTGCGCCTTGGGTATGTGCTGTGGTTTGCTGTGGTGCTTTTATGTTTACTGTATTGAAAGTGTTTTGCGTAGAATGTGTGCAGTACCCAGTAGTGCAATTTTCTGTATGTTACATATATTTGTAAGTCCTGGTATTTTTGTTATGTATTTGTCTGAGTATTTTTTAATTATACCTAAGGCACCTACTATGATAGGAATTGTTTCTGTTTTTAGACTCCACATTCGAGTTATCTCTATTTCCAGGTCTTTGTATTTTGAAAGTTTTTCCATTTCTTTTCGAGAAACGTTGTCATCTGCTGGTATTGATACATCAATTAGAAAGCATTTTTTTCCTTCATGATCTTTGACAACTATATCTGGTCTATTTGCCTTAATTTCTCTATCTGTGTGTATTGGCATATCCCAGAGTATGGTTGCTTTCTCGTTTTCTGTGACCTTTTCTGGCGTGTGTTTATACCATCTTTTTTCTGTTGTTATTCCATAGTGTTGGCATAGCTTCCAGTGTATATAGGTCCCAGCTCTGTCGTGTCTGTGAATATATTCCTTCTTAGCCAGGACTGGGCAGCCAGAGATAATAGGATTTATTGTTTCTTGTCCATCTCCACATATTCTACAGTTACTTGTTATATTTCTTTTCATTATGTGTTTTTGGTAATTTCTGGTGGGGAGGCTCTGGTCTTGTGCAGCAATTAAAAATCCTTCAGTCTCTGCTTTGAGTCCTGAGCTTCTCAGCCATTGCTGGGATTTTTCTCTGTCTATTTCTTTCGCATTTAGTTTAGCCCAGTATTTACCATGTAGGGGCTTTTCTTGCCATCGTTTTATCATGGTCCGTTGTTGTTCTAGCTTTAGTTTGGATTTCATTTGTTTTATAGCTTTTGTTGTTTCTTCTTCTTCTTCTTCTTCTTCGTATTTGTTAGGTAGATTGATTTCTTGTTTGTATTTGTCAGCTTCCTTAAATACTGAAAACAGTTTTTTGTTTTGCTCGTTTTTTGTGGCTATTTGTATTAGCTTCCCTTGCTTCTGGAGTAGGTATTTTTGCAGTCCTATGGTGGTTATTTTATAATAGTTTTCTAGCTGTATAAGACCCCTGCCACCTACTGTGCGTTGTATATATAGCCTTTCTATGTCAGATTTTGGGTGGTGCATCCTATATCCTGTCATTATTTTTCTTGTTTTCCTGTCTATTTTACATAGTTCGTTTAGTGTCCAGTTAAGGATGTTGTAGCTGTAGCTTATAACTGGGACAGCTAAAGTGTTGATACCCATTATCTTGTTTTTAGCATTGAGCTCTGTTTTTAGTATTGATCTAACTCGTCTATAGTACTCTTTCTTTATTTTTTCTTTCATTTGTGTATGTTGTATCCTATCTAGTTCATTGACTCCTAAATACTTATATGGTTGGCTTTCGTCTAGTTCTCTTATTTCATTGGCTTTATCTAGTGTTATATTGCTACTTTTAACTAATTTTCCTCTTTTCAGGGTTGCTTTGGCACATTTTTCTAATCCGAATTTCATGTCTATTTCCTTGGTAAAGCCGTGTACTGTCTGTAGTAGTGTTTCTAGCTCTTTGTCGTTTTTAGCATATAATTTTAGGTCATCCATATATAGAAGGTGGCTGACTGTTTTTCCATAGCATTTGTAACCGCATCCAGTTCTATTTAGCAATTCGGTTAAAGGTGTGAGTGCCAGGCAGAACAGGAGTGGAGAGAGCGTGTCTCCCTGGAATATTCCTCTTCTAATGGGGATGGCTTTCGTTTTCACAAGTCCCTCTTTTGTTTGGAGCTGTAGCACTGTCTGCCATTTGTTCATTGAGTGCTCTATGTATTTTATGATAATTGGTGCCACCTTGTTTATGGCTAGTGTTTCCAGAATCCACGTGTGGGGAACACTGTCGAAAGCCTTTTGGTAGTCCACCCAGGCCATACTGAGGCCTTTCTTCTTTCTGCGGCTGTCTTCAGTTATGGCTTTATTGATCAATAATTGATCTTTACAGCCGTATGAGCCCTTGCAGCATCCCTTCTGCTCTTCTGGAAACAGGTTGTTATTTTCCAGGTGTTTACTCAATCTCTGCGATATTATTGCAGTAAAGGCTTTGTAGATCGTAGGGAGACAGGTTATAGGTCTATAGTTTTGTGGTTTCTCCGTTTCCGTGGATTTGGGGATTAAGATGGTTTTCCCTTTTGTGAGCCATTCAGGCATTGTCTCTGGATCTGCGAGTATGTTGTTAAAGTTTTCTGCCAGCTTTTTATGCATTGCTGGCAGGTGTTTTAACCAGAAATTGGGGATCTTGTCGTGTCCAGGTGCCTTCCAGTTGCTTAGTCTTTGCAGTGTCTGGGTTACCTCTTCAGTTGTTATAGGGGCCCAGAGTTGCTCAGGTGCTAAGTTCGT
>NC_142939.1:40580228-40597728 GCF_046866305.1 Octopus bimaculoides
ACAACAACAGCAACAACAATAATATTAACAAGAAGAAGAAGAAGAAGAAGAAGAAGAAGAAGAAGAAGAAGAAGAAGAAGAAGAAGAAGAAGAAGAAGAAGAAGAAGAAGAAGAAGAAGAAGAAAAAGAAGAAGAAGAAGATGTCGGCTGTGCCTAATAATAATAATTGTTTTGTCTTGGTATAAAATATGGGCTACAGCAAATATTCTGCTTCATACCACAGATTTGCTTTGTCAGTTGTTTGACCTTAACCAGTTGAGCATGTCCCTTGGTGGCTGACGATATGTGCATCTCTGATCACGAGTAGTAGTAGTGGGGGAGATTCATAGCCATGTGTTGAGAGGAATTCTTTGGGGTTTGAATAATTCACCTTTGGAAACATGAGTGTTTCGTTCAACCCTTATTCTGGGACCTTTAGAGCGAGATGGGTTACTCAACCTGAAGAAAATTCTAACTGAGCCCCACCTGTGAGGTCATACGCAATTTTATCTTGATATGAGATCACCATGTCGCGCACATATGGTTGTGATGCATGTGCCTGGTGTACCCTTATCAGACGGGTAGTCATGATGGGTATATTGAGCTTCGTATATTTTACCCCAGTGTCACTTTGATGGCATGCGCTGCTCTCTCACTCAATAATAATAATTCTTTTTTTAGGCATAATGCCTGAAGTTTTGTAGACTCCCAATTAATCAATACATATTTTATCGATCCCGAAAGGTTGAAAAGCAGTGTCGACTTCGGTGGAATTGAACTCAGAACGTGAAGGGCTGGAAGAAAAACGACAAGACACTTTGTCCAGTGCTGTAAGGATTCTGTTAATCCACTTAAAGAAGATTTCTGTTCTTTATTTATTGACGGGAGAACATAAAAGCAAAGCATTGGCAACAATAAAAGGGTGATGATGATAGTGATGATGGTGACGACGACGAACAATGGTGGTGGTGGTGGCGGGGATGATGATGACGGTGATGATGATGATGATGACGACGACAATGGTGGTGGTGGTGGTGGTGGTGGTGGTGATGATGATGATGATGACGACGACAATGGTGGTGGTGGTGATGATGATGATGATGACGACGACAATGGTGGTGGTGGTAGTTATGATGGTGATGGTGATGATGGTGATGGTGATGATGATGATGATGATGATGTTGATGATGATGCCGACGACGACAATGGTGGTGGTGGTGGTAGTGATGATGATGGTGACGATGGTGATGATGAAGGTGATGGTGAGGACGATGACGACAATGGTGGTGGTGGTGATGATGGTGATGGTGATGATGCTGATGGTGATGATGCTGATGGTGATGATGATGATGATGATGATGATGATGATGATGATGGCGGTGGTGATCGTAGTGATAGAAAAGAAGAAGAACGAAAAGAAAAAGAAAAGAAAGTCCGAAAACTGCGTTGCGGTTGGGCTTTAGTTTTTCTTATTTATTTGTTTAATTAATTAATGGTTTTAAACATCCGTATGAAGTTGGTCCGACACGGCTGAGTAAGAACGAAACAAAACCCAAAAATATACTTTAAAAAAACTGTGAAAGGCGCAAAGAAATAGAACTGAGGAACTAGACATCCGTCTATTTCTTTTTCTAAATCTTTGTAGTCTCCAGGGTTGAAATCCTAGCTTTGGTAGTTTTTTAAGGACCATTGTTAAACTGTTCTCTCTTTCACCTCTTCCCGCCTCTCTCTCTCTCTCTCTCTCTCTCTCTCTCTCTCGCTCTCTCTTTCTCCCTCTCTCTCTCCGTCTCTGAGTATGGTAATTTTTACATCGGAATCATTGTGTTGGTGAGTAATGCTTTGTTCAAGAATCATGTGATTTACTTATCTTAATGCTGTATGTCTTTTTTATTCTTTGCTTCTTTTACTTGTTTCTGTCATTTAACTGCGGCCATGCTGGAGCACCGCCTCTAGTTGAACGACTCGACCCCCAAGACTAATTCTTTATATGCCTACTACTTACTTTATCGGTTTCTTTTGCCGAACCGCTAATGTGACAGGAACGTAAACACACCAGTATCGGTTGTCAAGCGATGGTGAGGGGACAAACACAGACACACAAACAGACAAACACACACACACACACACGCACACACACACACACATACACACATGTACGACGGGCTTCTTTCAATTCCCGTCTGTGAGATCCACGCACAAGGTTTTGGTCGGCCCGAGGCTATAGTGGAAGATACTTGCCCAAGGTGACACGCAGTGGGACTGAACCCAGAACCATGTGGCTGGGAAGCAAGCTTCTTACCACACAACAGAGGAACAGCGGACCGATGTAAGTTTAAGAATCATAGCAGTTTGCAATGTGATGAGGGCCAAACTATTTTCTGGTCAAGAAGTTTGACCAATGAAGAACTTGACCTCTATATCTTTTATTCTTTTACTTGTTTCAGTCATTTCACTGCAGCCATGCTGGAGCACTGCATTGGAAATTTTTTTAGTCGACACAGGGACTTATTTTTTAAGTCTCATACTTGTTATTTTGCTGATCGCTAAGTTACAGGGACATGAACACACTAACACCGGTTGTCAAACGGTTGTGGGGGACGAAAACAAACAAACACACACACGCACACACACATACAGATACACACACTCACATGCACACAGTTACACGCGCACAGATACACACACATAGATACAGATACACACATACACAGATACACACACAGAGATAACACATACACACTCATGTACATGATGGGATTCCACACAGTTTCCATCTACCAGATTTACTCCGAAAGCATTGGTCAGCCCAGGATTATAGAAGACACTGATCCAAGACGCCGCACGGCGGGATCGAATCCAAAACCAGGTGGTTACAAGAACAAGACTCTTAACTACGGTGCCATGTTTGCTTAAATTAATATAACCAACCATAAATCTGTCAACCTAAACATAATGATGCAGTTAATAAGAAACATTAAGTTAACGACATAAAATATTTAACTAATTGCTTAATCATGCTGCGTTAATTAAGCTAGAATTAATGAAGCAACGAAAAGAACTCCTGGTCCCTGTTATTATTCTAAAACTGTAATTACAGCTGCGGTCTGTGATTTACTTACACCAGCTGCGAGAAGGGATTCTAGTTTTTACTTTAGTCTCATCTATCGTCGACGTCGTTGTTGTCATCGCCATGGCCACCACCACCACCACCACCACCAGTATAGTCATCGTCGTTGTTGTCGTCGCCACAATCCATCTCCTCCTTCTCGTCGTCGTCGTCGCCGTCGTTATCATCATCATCGTCGTCGCGATCATCATCATCATCATCATCATCATCATCAACGCCATCACCACTACCGCCGCCACCATCCTCATCATCGTCATCATCCTCATTGTTATCATCATCGTCGTCATTATCCTCATCATCATCATAGCCGCTGTCACCGCGGCCGTCATCACCATCGTCATCATCATCGCCACCACCACACAACCACCACCACCACCTTCGCCACCATCAACGTCGTCGTCGTCATCATCAACATCATCATCGTCACTATCGCGACAGCCACCACCACCACCACCATTGCCATTATCATCATCATCCTCATCGTCATCATGATCATGATCATCGTCGTCGTCGTCGTCGTCGTCGTCGACATAGCCGCCGTCACCGCCGCCGTCATGGTTGTAATAACCTCAACAGTTGACCGAGATGTCTCCTAAGAATCGCCAGCCCAGCAGTAAGACATGACTGATTCTCTACAATAACTGGATTGTGAGTTGTCAAATCCTTAATTATTGATGCATCTAGTGTCCGTTGGTGGCGGCTAATTAGTACAATTCTCTTAGGAAATTGCAGCCTGTTGCACTAAAGAAGGGGTTGCGACACCGAGATTATTTTGGATCACCTCTCTGCAAATACTCTTTATTTGCATGTTAAACCCAACACAGCTTCAGAAGCTTTGAGTTTCGTCTCAAAGTGCGGAATACCACTTCGGTAAATGTATTTCCTATGCACTGTTAAGAGACGCAAATATAATTTAATGTGTATTTCAGTCTTTCTCTGAGAATTCTTATTAGCAGGACCCATAAATGTTGCTTCTCTCTCTTCGTCTGCCATATCTACAGACGCCGTAATCAAAGACTTTCATGCGAAAGTCTAAAGATTCAGGGTGTAATTTTTTCGTAGGAATTGGTTTCTCGTCTTGTGGCGATTTATTTACTGTTTACTCTGCTAGTCTCTTACCCTCTCGAACTTACCCTAGATGCACGAAGGGGGGGGGACTGAACCCTTAGACAGAGGTACTGGTTCACATGACATCAAGGCGTGACCACACGTTGGTGGGACTCTGACTCGTGCCTACGGGGTCAGTCTTTCTCTGATTCTTGTATAACTTTGCCATGTGACCCTCTTCTACTATTTGACACAAAATTAGGGTCCTTAATAGGTACTACGACCACTGATTACAAAACACAAACAAAAAAACAAACAAAATAAAATAAAAATAAGAAAAATAAAATAAAACAACGTAGAAAAATAGAATTTTCCAAAAATAAACATTAGAATCATTTAACCCTTTAGCATTCAGAATTCCTCTGACAAATGGAATGCTTATTCACATTGTTTTGAATTAATCATAGATTATCTGTTAGCTTTAAAATTTCAATGATGTGATTGTTTATTTCTAGGATGACATTGTAGGGTAGGTCTAAGAGGCCAGATCTGGTTAGTTTGAGCATAAAACAGATAAAATATTTGAGCAAGAGATGGCCAGTTTAAATTCTTATAACCCTTTAGCATTCTCTATCAAATGTAATGCTTATTTCCTGACATTGTTTTCATTTAATCATGCATTATCTTGTAGCTTTGAAATTTCAATGATGTGGTTGTTTATTTTTGGAATAATATTATAGTGTAGGTCTGAGAAGGTAGGTGTCAAGACCCGGTTTGAATGAACAGCACGTGGAATTTATGTCTCCACGTTATTCACTCGTAATAACAAAATATGAAATCCAATTGGAATCTACATACCATGGACAAGAAGCATTTTTATCCATTCTACATGGCACATTCCTTGGATAATGGAACTGCAACTGTAACATCTTGCATATATTTTTACTTTCATTTTTATTCTTTTTTCCCTTTATTCTTCCTATATCCATCCTTTTCCAAAATAATTCCTTATATTGAACTCTACTATTTCCTTCTACTTAGCTCTCTCATATCGTCTCTGACGAAGGAATGTCCCTAAAATCCCAGAAACAGGTGTAAGACTACCTTTCTATTAATTAATGTCCTATAAATTCCACAGCCTTGGTTTTGTTGTCTCGTTTTATTCAACTTATACATGCTCACACAAGACCTGCGTTAGACTCCTCACTCGTATTATTACGAACCGAGACTCTAACTACTGTTCTCCCATACAACTTGCATAGCCTTACCTGCCATCTTGGGTCTTCTAGATACCAATACTTCTCATATATATATATATATATATATATATATATATATATATATATATATATATATATATATATATATATATATATATGACGGGCTTCTGGTGAATATCTGTCTACCAAATTCATTCACATGGCATTAGACGGATGGCCGAGGTTATAGCAAAAGTCACTTTGCATAAGATGTCTTAAGATGCACTGAAACTGCTCCCACTCGAAATATATGTCTCTATTCACGAGATCACGTAAGCGATCAGAACATCGGATGTTATTATACGTCGCTAGTCACAATGCACTTTGCATCGTTTTAGCCTTCGAATGATGATGCCACCCGGCTGGTGACGCGAGCAAGCCAACATATTACCCCCAAGTCCATCGCAGGGTTACCTATTTACAGTTAAACGGACTGGAGCAACGTGAAACGAAGTGTTTTGATCAAGAACACAATGCACCGCTTCAACAGGAAATCGAACTCACGATCTCTAAATTGTCAGTGTAACACCCTAACCATTATGCCAATAGGTCTCTATTATATTTATATGGTTACAGCAATGTTTTTCTTTTTTTATGACAGCATAATTATACGATACCCACACATAGTCTTTTTTCAGTTTTATTTTTATTGTGGATACGTTGATATATTGATGCAAACATTTTGCACTAAAACGTTGTGTTTTGGAATTATACAACAATTAGGGCGTTGTTGCATTAATGCCGTGTATATTATTATATTGGGAACCACACATACACACATACACACGTACACATTCATAAAAACATACGCATAAACATAAATATTTAATATACAACGCAATTTTTGTATAGATATACACACACATATACATACAGATATACATAATCATATATATACCGAGAGTGAGAGAGGTAATTGTATATACGGATTATGTGTATGTGTGTCAGTATGCATGTATGCACATATAAATGTATGTATGTGTACACACACACACACACACGCACACACACACACACACACACGCATATATATATACACTTATGTTTGTATGTATATATTGCATATCTGACTATCGATCCATTACGTATGTGTATATATATGTATATAATTATATATATATATATATATATGTGTGTGTGTGTGTGTGTGTATATACAAGCACACACATACACACACATACACACACACATACATCTCTGGATATGATTCTTTATGTATGTGCGTATTTATGTATAGAATACATGATTATATGTATGTATATACGTTTGGAAGAGCCGTATTTTGTACAATTTAGCGCGAATATATTTACCATTATTGCCGCTGTTATCCATTTGTAAGTTTGGGGTACGGTGTTAGTGTTGGAGAGGGTACGAGGAAAAGATGGATGCCTTTAGTTTGATATTTACGGTAATGTATTCGCTGTTAACACATCACTTTAGTTGTCGGTTTAACCATCTACATCTCCGTTTATATTCATATACCTACATCCGTACATGGCGATGTATATGTGTGCCGTACGTACACGTGTGTGTGTGTGTTTTGCATTTTTTTCTGTCCTAAACAAATTCCTTCAATTTGTATTGTAGACAAAAAATGAAGGACGTGGCTTATATATTGTCAAAAATAAAGTACACTACATCATAGCGATAGTGTTGGTGATACACACACACACACACATACATAGTTGGATAGATAGATGAATATATACATACATGGATAGATACATACATACATACATACATCCATATGTATACTCATATATATATGTATATTCATATATATGCCTATATATATATGTATATTCATATATATGCATATATATATATATGTATATTCATATATATGCATATATATATATGTATATTCATATATATATACACATATATGTATATATATATGTTATATCTATAGCTATATATGTATATATATATATATATATATATATAAATATATATATATATATATATATATATATATATATATATATATATATATATATATATATATATATATATATATATATATATATATATATATGCGTGTGTGTGTGTGTGTAGTCACGCACATAGAAACCAGTCTACATTGCAAATACACACACAGAATAATGAAAGAAATCATATAGCAGCAAAAGTATGTGAATATGAAAAACAGAAAAAAAAACCCAAAACGTTCGTAAGTAGTAACAATAACAACCACAACAACAACAAAAACAGCAGCAACAACAACAACAGCAGCAGCAGCAGCAGCAACACCAACAACAACAATTATAGTAATAGTAATAATAATAATAATAATAATAATAATAATAATAATAATAATAATAATAATAATATTGATGATGATGATAATAGTAATAATAATAATGGCACCAAAATATCATACGACCGTTTGTTTGTTTGTTTGTTTGCTTCTTTTTTCTTTTTTTTTTTGAAGCGACTTTGATTTTCGCAAAACATTTATAATGCTCACATTACTGGGAACATTCAAAAACCAGATAAATGGTTATGGTTAATACCTTACGTTTATTTTTTGCTTCTGTGGTGGCAGGGACGGGCACGGCGGGCTAGAAAGAGAACAAGATTTATTTCTAATTTTATTTACGTATTTATATTAACGAAAATGTAGTTCGTGTTTCTTTCTTACTTTTTATGTCGTTTTTTATTTTAGCAAGTGTTTTCATTCGTTGTTTATATTTCTTGTGTATTTTATTTTATTTTACTTTTCATAAAGTTGGTTTGTTCATTTGCGTATGTATATATTTGTCTATGTATTTACAAATTTTGGTATTTCGAGTTAATTCATTGTTAATAAATAATGAAGTGTGAGATACGGATGGTGAGGAAGAGGATAGAGAGGGGGGGGGGAGAAAAGAAAGGAAGACAAAAAAGGAAAAAGAGAGAGTGAGAGAGAGATATAAACAAAATCTACCGCTTTGATCTCCTAAAATTTGAGGAACCGCTGTTTTATATCTTGCTTTGCCCTCATTTTAATTATTGTTGTATATATATGTATGTATATATATATATATATATATATATATATATATATATATATATATATATATATATATATATATATATATATATATATATGTGCATGTATATATATATGTATATATATATACATATGTACATATGTATACATATGTGTATATTCATATACATATATATACACGTATACATATCTACCTTCGTACATGTATATATATGTGTGTGCATATGTATACACACACACACACGCACACACACACACACATTTATATATATATAGGTATGTATATGTGTGTTATTGTATACCTGACACTATTGAAACCCTTGTACTTTTCCCTGGTAATGGGCTCTCTTAATTTATATAGTTGTCATGAGTCATTTTTGCTGCGTAAAAATATACACTAACTACATATACATACAAATATATATACATGCAAATATATATACATATATATATATATATATATATATATATATATATCCATATATTTCGTTATTAAAAGGCAATTTTCATAACTTTTAAATTGTTATTGCAACGGTTGTTTTTGATGGTTTGTTTTGTTAGTTTTCATCATCGTCATCGTTAACTCTGCTGACGACGTCGGATTCATTAATATTGTTGTTATAGGTTGCTATATACTTTGTAAATTTTTTTTTCTCCATTTATTTCATTGCACCATTGTATTTTTCATCTTTTTTTTTATAATTTTTTTTTCCGTTTATGTTGTTGTTGCTGTTATCACTGTCGTTGTTGTTTTTGTCGCTGAAATTATTCTTACTTACTGGCTTAATCGTTTTGCCCAGGGGAAGATTCGAAATCAGCACTAACAACGTACAAAGTAATAAATGAAAAATTAATAAATTAAAATAAAAATAAAATGAAATAAAGTATATAATAGACAAATAAAATTTAATTATACACAGTCTCTGCAGAGCCCTTACCATAATATATAATAGCGACCTTCGACCTCCGATGTCAGATATAACGCTGCACCACACTTGGAAACAGAAAACCATCTCTCCAACCACTTTCCAGATGACATCTATAGCTTGATATCCTTACAAAGGGTTAGTATGGCTGCCTACATATGATCGCTCGAACACTGTTCTGTTAGGAACAGCAGGCGCTTTCCTCTTAGGATACTCCCTTACGTTGGAGTATTTGGTCCAAGACGTGCAAATGAATATAACAGTCAAGGATGAAATATGTTCGGTTGTTGTCGTACTTGGCTAGGATGGACTTGCAGTTAAACAACGTCAGGAACTGAGGCGAGCCATGAAAGCGATTCGGAGCTATTATCAGAAAACCGGCAAGATGTATATGAATATTACATATCAGTCTTTCTCTTTCTCTTTTCCTTGTTTCAGTCTCATTTGACTGCAGTCATGCGGGAGCACTGCCTTTAGTCGAGCAAATCGACCCCAGGACATATTCTTTGTAAGCCTAGTACTTATTCTATCGGTCTTTATTACCGAACCGCTAATTTACGGGGACGTAAACACACCACCATCGGTTGTCAAGCGATGTTGGGGGGACAAACACAAGCACATAAACACACACACACACACACACACACACACACACACACACACACACATATATATATATATATATATATATACATATATATACATATACGACGGGTTTCTTTCAGTTTCCATCTACTAAATCCACTCACAAGGCTTTGGTCGGCCCGAGGCTATAGTAGAAGACACTTGCCCAAGGTGCCACGCAGTGGGACTGAACCCGGAACCATGTGGTTGGTAAGCAAGCTACTTACCACACAGCCCCTCCTGCGCCTACATACATATATATATATATATATATATATATATATATATATATATAGTTATGTTATATTCTAGAATACAGTATAAAGCTCGCTCACCTTCAGATTTGACTGCCAGATTTGAGTTGGGGCTTCTGTAGTCTGTGAATGGATAATTGTATAGGGTGAAGTTGACAGGAAGGAATACAGTTGGACATTTATCTCTAATCACTACAGTTGTCCAAATAAACATCCAACTGTACACTTTCTTTTTGACTCCATCTTATTCAATGATATATATATATATATATATATATATATATATATATATATATAGAGAGAGAGAGAGAGAGAGAGAGAGATCAGGCAAAAGAATGTAGCTCTCAGCTCGTTTATTTGAAGTTACATGTATGTAATAAGAGACTTCCATAGCCCCACATTACTCAAAGTTTTGTGAGCGTAGAACGTATCTACATCATCAGATATTCAGCGTGAACGGTGAGACTATATATATATATATATATGTTTGTTTGTTTGTGAGTGTATGTATGCGTCAACATGTGTGTATGCGTGTTTTGATATATAAATATATGTGTACCTATGCACATTTGTATATAATCCTACGTCATTATATCCTAAATAGATTGGTTATTAGTTTTGTATAAAATGCTTACCCTGAAACTCTAAGTGGCAGAGAGACAATTGATGTGATATACTCTTTGAAAATTGTACAAGAAAGAAACAAGCAATCGGGAGAAATGTCACTAAGCGTTTTGTCCGGCGCGCTAACGATTCTGCCAGCTCACCGCCTTCTTGTGCGTTATTATAATATCTAATGTCAATAATAAATAAACTTAACCCTGAAATCTTCCGCTTTTCTTTTCATTTTTTCTTTATTTTTGTTGTTCAGAAATGTCGTGAATTTATTATTCTTTATTGCGAACAATTAATCGATTATCAAATTAAATCAATTAAAATTTAATCAATTCCTTCCTCACAAATAATCTTCAGTCTCTAATACATCACGTCTCAGTCCAATTAGCCCGAGTTAGTTCCCATTAACCGGACAATGAAACTAGACAATGACCTGCCGGAAAGTATTTCATAGAGTACCTAATCTCTTGCGAGGACATCTCTTCAACAGTTTCTGCTACAATTAACCCTACTCTAAATTTCTTCTAATTTCCAACAAGCACACCTTACTGATATGCACAGAGATATGTTGCATATCTTCTCCCCAACCTTCAAATGCCACCCCACTTTGATAAACATATTTAAACTCATAAACATTATTTAACAATCAAACCCCCCAACGTTGAACTGTATTCTTATTCGTTCTTCTTTCCTCTGTTTTTCTTCAACGTTTGCTCATTCTCTGAATTTGACAATTCCCAATGACAAGCTTAGAAACCCACTCATTGGACTGAGTACATTCATAAGGCATGCATAGTTGTCCAGAAAGTTTCTTGGGGTGGGAGCAAGAATCTAGGGCCCTAACATTAATCTACATATGCTGAGAATCGCTGTCAGTAACTAAATACTAATGGTCCTAGAAATTGTTTTGCCCAGCCGCCCCGGCTGTAAAAATACCTTGGCTGTTTTCACTTTTTTTTCCTCCCCTCGTAATCGCTAATTATACATTGAGTTCTTATGATTGAATTGGTCTGAACCCCTCTTCTTTTCCATGTTTCCTCTTCATTATTGACCTGCAACATTTCAAATGAAACATTAGCTTTGTTAACCTCATCAACGCCCCATTTCAGATTTATATGATCCGAAAAGCAGACGGTCACTGCCCCAACTCTTTGAACTGATCAATAATAATAAATTAAAAGTAAAAATCAACCAGTTAATTAATTACACTTTCTAACGCAGTCAATTATTCTTAGTTGATTAAATTCCAATTTCATCTCAGCTTAATTAACCAAATCATCATCGGTTCCTGAGTTATTAACATTTACGTACAACGGTTAATGACTATCAATTTTGCAGGCTTAACTAAATTTTTTCACAACTTCGTCAGAGCGAGAGGGAAGGGTTGTGCCGAATATCTTATATATTTTCAGAGTCCTTGAGCCTAGTGGAAGGAAGGACATTAGCCTCAAAGTGGAAATTTGAACCTTACACCTCCAATAAAATAAACTCCACTAAAGGTATCCGAAGAGAACTAGGTGGGCATGTTAAAACGGGTAACAAAGTTTGTCAGAAAGTTGGCCCTAATTCTAACCATTACGCTAACTTACATCCTAACCATCCGACTTTTAACTAGTTTTGTTGTTATGTTTCCAACATTTACCAATAAGAGTGTACTCCCGCAAATAACTGTAAAGGCACAGGAGTAGCTGTGTGGTTTGCTTCCCAACCACACATTTGCGGGTTCAGTCCCATTGTATGGCACTTTGGACTAGTGTATTCTGCTATAACCTCAGGCTGACCAAAGCCCATCGTATGCATACATACATACATACATACATACATACGTACATACATACATACTTACATACATGCTGCCCAGTGGATGTTAACATAAACCTGAAGATCAGTGAAAAAGAGAATACCTACACTGAACTATTGAGAAATCTGCAGTTACTCTATCCAGATTACAAATTCAGGTTTATACCTGTAATTAATGGGATCCTGGGATATGTAACACACTACCTAAATACCAATCTTGAGAAATTATGCTTCTCAAAACCAGAAAGGAGAAATTCGAACAACAGATCCACTCCATCACTGGAACTGTAAAAGTCTGTAAAACTTTCCAGAAGTTTATCATTTAAGTATACATGAGCATGTCTAGATATGCAACTATATGCATGAGAATAGATACATAAAACAAAGCATACAAATCTGTGCACATACATACATGTAAACAAAAATATCTTGTTGTTGATGTTGAAATTCCAATGAAGGAGCCTTGGATTTAGGTTAGAAACCGGCTCTTTCTCTATTGGCAAGAAATCTTGAAATAAAACTGAATAATGACATACATACACACAGATAGGTAGATAGATATTATGTGTGTATGTGTGTTTGTCCCCCACCACCGCCTGACAACTGGTGTTGGTGTGTTTACGTTTCTGTAACTTAGTGGTTCGACGAAAGGATCCGATAGACAAAGCACCAAGCTTTTTAAAAACTCAGTACTGAGAGCGATTCGTTGGACTAAAATTCTTCAAATCGGTACACCAGCATGGCCGCAGTTTAATGGCAGAAACAAGTAAAAGATAAATTATAATAAACAGCTAAATACCCAGAAATTACGAGCTTGATGAAAACCAAGTTGAAAGTTACGTTGCTGTGGATGGGTGGGGGTGGGGGCCAGCAGAGGTGACCTTCGCGAACCGAAGTTTCCATTGTGCGACGCGTGTTTGTTTTCCTTCCATGTCTTCGGTTTGGCTTTGGGCGAATGTTTATGTGTAAGCGCGCACGCGCGCGCGTGTGTGTGAGTGTGTGTGTGAGTGTGTGAGTGTGTGTGTGAGTGTGTGAGTGTGTGTGTGAGTGTGTGAGTGTGTGTGAGTGCAAGTGCGTGTGCACGTGTGTTTGTGCTCGCGCATGTGTAATGTTTTCGAATACTATGTAGTATTTCTCCCTCAACAACATGGTCACCCTTTTGCTTGTCTCACTGGCCATCATATAAGATATGAAATGTTAATAGTTGCACCTTGCTGGAAAGTAGTAAGGAACGCTACACTCGTTCCCAAAATGCATTATATCTATCTATCTATCTATCTATCTATCTATCTATCTATCTATCTATCTGTCTATCTATTTATCTGTCTGTCTGTCTGTCTATCTATCACTCTCTCTCTCTCTCTCTCTCTCTCTGTATATATATATATATATATATATATATATATATATATATATATATATATATATATATATATATAAACTTATATATAAACTTATATAAACACATACACATACACACACGCACACAAACGTTTATATAGAGCGAGTGAGCTAGAGAGAGAGAGAGAGAGAGAGAGAGAGAGAGTGCCAGTTATTATTCACTGGCATAAATTGATCATATCTATTAAATTACATTCTTAGTTAAATGATCGGTTGAGCAACAATAATTTAACGATTACCATTCCCTAACTGTGTGACAACTAGATTGTTATATATACATACATACATACATACATACATATATATATATATATATATATATATATATATATATATATATATATATATATATATATATATATACACCTACACACATACACACACAAATAGCAGTCTCACGTGACCGATTGTAACAGCTGCAAGTACACTGCACACTTAATGCAACCAGCATGGCTGATTACAGATACCACGTGGTAAGTAAAAATTACTGATTAGCAGTAGTGGGAGGAATTTATGATTAGGGCTCGCCTATCAGTTCGTCCTTTAATTAGCAGTCATTCGTGGACCCTACTTGTAACGAATATATATATATATATATATATATATACACACAGGTATATACATACATACATACATACATGCATACATACATACATACATACATACATACATACATACATGTGTATATATATATATATATATATATATATATATATATATATATATATATATATATATAACTGCTCGATATGAAAGAATGACCACAGGTAAATGGAAAAAAGATCAATAACTCAATTCCGTCAAACCATACTTAATCGAAGCTATGATCCAGAAAGTTATCAGAGAGTGAGATGTTGATTGCAAATGCAACCAATCACAGCTTCACTTAGAAAAATTATTGATTTCAAAATCAATGACGATAACACCGTCATAATGCTGTTTTAAGTTTTACTTTAACTAATCATAGACAAATTATTAAATATTAATCAGAAATTGTACGATTTATCAAAGTAAATCAATAATTTGGTTCTCTGAAAGTCAGGAGTCGTTAGAAGTAGATTAACTGATTAAACAAACCGGAAGTAAATGAATCTTACATTATTTGACCTCCTCTTTTATAACAGTAATCTGAGTCCGAATTCAGAAGCCGAAACTTCTACATTCAAGCATCCGGTGGTTTATAAAATAAATAACTTAGAGGTTCAACAAAACGAACCGATAGAATTTGTACCAGATTTAAAACTAGGTACTTGGGTCGACTCTTTTTACTAAAATAGTAGTTCTCAACCGGAGTCCATATGGCCTTTGGTGGTGGTGGTGGGGGGGGGGGTCCATATAAAATTTTGTTGTTAAAATTTATGTGCAATAAACTGGTTTATGCAAAATATTAAAACATTTTTCATCAGTTCCTTATAATATCTTATTATAAACAGGAGAGAAAGGGAGAAACGCTGGGAAAGGAGAATCTACTCCAGCACATCCCTGGTACTGTATTTATCGAACACAAGAGAACAAAAGACTAAGCTGACCTCGGCGGGATTTGAACACAAACGCAGACCTCCGAAACAAATTAACTCCAAGTATCCTATTGAACCCTCTAGCTATTCAGTCAGCTTGGCGACTGACGTACTTGTTTAGGTCTAATTTTCTGTTACATGTTTCAGTCATTTTGATTGTGGCCATGCTGGAGCACCGCGTTGTTTAACCGAAGGAATCAACCCCTAGAATTATCCTTTGTAAGCCCGGTACTTATTCTATCGGTCTTTTCTTTGCCAAAATGCTAAGTTATGGAGGACGTAAACACACCAACATCGGTTGTCAAGCGATGGTGGGCGGGGAGAACTTAGGCTTGTGGGTATTAGTTGTTGGGGACAAAAATAATACTGGGAAGGCTTGCAACACAGTTCTCATGGATTAGGGTAAATTTGGAGATAAACAGCAACACCAGAACAACAACACCAGAACAGCAGCAGCAGCAGCAGCAGTAGCAGCAGCAGTAGCAGCGGCTGTGACAAAAAAGCGAATATGAAATAACACAAATAAATAAATAGTTAAATAAGTAAATGAAATTAAAAGAAAACACGTGTTGTTATGTAAATCGTGAAAATTGAATCAACGAAAAATGTTCCGGAAGTCGCCATTATTCGGTTGTCAGGCAAACATAGGTCTGTCGACCAAAATTACAACAAGGCTGAATATTAATATGTCCTCATTGATTGAATTAATTAATTATTTTGTAGCGTGGATTGTTAAGTAATTAATTGAACATGCAACGGGAAAAATGGAAGGAAAAAAAAGATGCATACACATACACACATAGATATATACATACATGTATATATTGATAAATATGTATGCACACACACTTACACACACAAACGCAAACACGTACTGATAACTATACACATATTTAATTGCATACATACATAAAACTATAAATGTATACTAATAGCCATCCACCCAGCCATACATCCGTTTTACATACAAACATACATGCATGCATATACATATATGAATACATACACATATATTAATTCGAACATACATGCATACACACATACATACATACATAGAAACACACATACATACACACATACACATATGCATAAATAGAAACATACGTACATACATACACACATACATACATACATACATTCATACAGGCACACATGCATACATACATACATGCATACATAAATACAAAAACACGTACATACACACATACACACATACATACATACACAAATACATACATACATACATACACACACACGTACATATATACATACACACATAGACATATACATAGATACACACATGTATACTCACATACACACATACACACATACATACACACATGCACAAAAACATAGACACATACATGCTTACATACACACATTCATACATATATACATACATACATACATACATGCACACGTATATAACCACATCCACACACACATACACACATACTCACTCGCACACACGCACACATAAACACACACACACACACACACACACACACACACATAGCGTGATTGTAAACAAAGTTAGAAGATATGCGAGCGTGATAAAACTTGACATTTCAACTGCTTCGCTTTGTTTCAGTTGACTATTTTTTCCAAGAGACTTTTGTTGTCAAGATGCACTTACACGCGCGCGCGAACATACATATGCACACACACACACACACACACACACACACACACATACACACACACACACGCACACACACACACACACACACACACACACACTCATACAGATACACACTCACGTACCCTTAACAACGGAGAAAGCTAGAAAGATTACGTTTCATTAACTGATTCATCGCTTTATATCTAAAGAGAACGAACCCGGATGGGCCTGAATACACACACACGTGTGTGTGTGTGTCTGTGTCTGTATGTGTACGTGTTTATATTTTTATATATATATATATATATATACACCCACCCACGCACACATTTTGA